>NC_051157.2:101505135-101602625 GCF_013339745.2 Dermacentor silvarum
GCGCCATGTCGAAAGTCTCTTTTCGCAGCTGCCGTCGCCGGCGGCGGAGGCGGCGCGCTCCCGGCCTGAAAGCTTCAACGGGGACTTTCGAGGGGCGCCACCATCGACTTGTTTTCGCAAGCAAAAAGTAAAGAAAAAAAAAAGCGTTTTAGGAGACGAGACCGCGGAGGAGAGAGTAGATGGCGGTACTTTTTCTATATAGGGACTGTAGTCCGAACGGGAGGACCGACAGTACGCTAGCTGAATATAATCTGAAGCATGACTTCCGGTTTCTTTATTCTAAGTTGAGTAAAGAAAAAAAAATGGCGTAGCTTGCACTGGAGGCGCAATGCTAAAGAGACAGCGGAGCTGATGGGCACCTAGCTAGTCCTGGATTTTGGGCTCGGCTAAGCACTACCAAGTCATCCCCAGCATTTTCCGGAATTTATCGCGATGCGCGGCCTCTTCTTCGGGAGTACGAACTATCTTTGTGCGTCCCATGGCTTCTACTGATCGAGCACCGCCGCGCACACGCTTACATAGCTGTTGCCTCAAGGTCAGCTCATGCGCAGATCTAATTGTTGTCACGGCGCATGCGCAGATCTCGGCGCGGTGGCCAGTGGCGTAGCCAGAAATTTTGTTCGGGGGGGGGGGGGGTGGCTCACGTTGCAACGCGTCCTCCTCCTTATAGAATTTGTCGAGGGATCAAATGAATGAATAATAACTGCATTGGCATTGCCAATGCCATTGTATATTAGATGCTGCAATGGAATTCTTGAGCGCTACGCACTGCCAAGACAAGTAAAATAGGTATTTTTTCATAAAAGATTATATCCGTGTGTCCCAGAAATTGCGGCAGAAATAGTAACCACGGTGTAAGAAGATAGGTGTTCCGACGGCGCGCCCGCGCTGGGGCGAGAGAGCGGCCACTTCGTGTGACCGGAAGTGAGCGCCGCCGCTAGGGGCAGCATGTGTTCAGGAGGCCTTGGAGAAGCGGCACAACAGTGGATAATTTACGACCTCCGTCAGCATTTAAACACCCATACCCAAAGATATGCAATTTTTCGTTATATAGACGCCAAATCCTGAGCAGGTAGAAGGTTTCATGCCACTTACAGTCAAAATACCGTCATTTCGAACACGAGAGAGACGCGTCGTCTGCTCGAGCAGACGGCGCGCTGCGCTTACCGCTGCTCGTCGCGTCGGAGTCAATCGGAATGTCGGCAGAAATATAAACGGACGTTCCTCCAACCAAGTAGATTCGTTTTAAGCAGGCGGACAACATATATTCATGGAAATAAAGCACTTCTGCCACGCGTGCCCATAAAAGCGACAGCAAAGAGAGCAAAAAAGTGGCCCCTAGACCAGGTGCTGGGGACCACTTCGCCACTGCCATTTAATTTTATCTCCTCTAGAGCCGCGATCACCGGTTCCAACAGATTAACAAAGGAAATAACTGCATCATGTTTTTCCACCCAGCGCGTTTCACATAATCCCAAAAGTCGCGGCCCGGTGGACTCAGGACACATCCAAATTAAGATTCCTCGTAAAACGTGTGAGTGGTTAGGAGATTTGCGGAAAAAAGTGCGGTGTTGTCTTCAGCGTTCCAAAACAGTTTCGGATGTCTGTGATGGAGCACGCCGCATAGAGAACTAGGTTGACAGAGTGGCTGGTGCAATGTGCGTATAGTGCGGCTGGATATTTCTGGCGAACGGCAGCTTGCACTCCATTCGTTTTACCAGCCATCGAGCTGGCACCATCATAACCTTGGCCACGAAGGTGATGCATGTTTATTCCAAGGTCTAGCAGAAATTGCATAATGGTGTCGGCGAGGGCCCTGCCATTTTGGTCCTGAATTGGTACAACACCTAAACACTTCTTCGATGTCTTTGGCTTCCTTGTCAGAGGTACCTTGCACAAACAGAAAGCCGTTCGATTCCAGCAATATTCGTCGTTTCGTCAGCAAGTATGGAGAAGCATGCCTGCAGCGTTTACTTTTGCAATTACGCTTTCTTTGATAATTTCACCACAAATTTATATAATTTGGTTTTGTACATCTCGGGTTTACATACGAGGCATTACTGGGGCAACTTTCCAAATGGTTCTTCAGATCTATGTCTGCTCGCATGCGAAGAAGCGCTCTGAAAATACAAGTATTTTCAGCAGGGGCTTCGCTTAAATTCATAGGATCATTGCCCCTATGGCCACGAACAGCCGGACCTGTCGCCCGCAAAGAAGAGCTGTCTCAATAATAGGCCGTTAACTTTCTTCTGTTTTCTCTTATTTTACTTTGCCTACCCTGGTTCAGCTGATTGATCACATTGGACGTTTCCTGGAAATGTTTGAAGAAAATTATCAGCTGCCAGCTGACAGTCACGGCGATATTTATTATTTAGTATTTTCGTGCGTGTGGAAGATTTCGAACGCGTGCTTCCATTTCTGGAACGGCTTGGACGCGAGGGCTCGAGTGGGTGCATGTTGGCCCTAGTTAATAAGAACATTAAAAAAATTAAATTGAAACTTTAAATTGAAAATCTTAAGCATGCCCTTGGAAATGTCAGTGCACCTATCGCGTCAAGAATTCATGATAACTTTATACCCACAAAGTTTCGGAATTGAAATCAATGCGCTCCGCAGATTCTCCCCGCACACGGCTTCGCATAACATCGATTCGTCAGGGCGTGGGATCAGCCGGCTTTTCCTCTCTTTTTCCAGAGTTGTGTTCTAGAGTTGCTAAACTCTGGAATACAACTCTGCAAAAGTTGTCTTCCTCTGGAAAAAGTCTTCCAGAGTTGGTAAAGTGTGGAATACACCAGAGTTTACCAACCGGTGCCTATATTCTGTGGACCCAAAGATGCAATTACAATTTCTACCGGGTTTTAACCGACGAGAGGAAACATTACTGTGCCGCCTGCGAATAGGGGTTTCTTTTACGAACTCCTATTCATTCCTAATTGGAATGGCGGACAGTGCCAACTGCAGCACATGTGGTGTTGAGGAAACCACCAGACATCTCTTATGTGACTGCCCCAGATACGAAGAAGAGAGGATTGCCCTTCGGACTGCTTTGGGGCACTTAGACGACAGGCCTTTTACGGAGGAGAAAATCTCGGGCCCGTAGCCTCGTGCGTCTGCTATGTACAGGGCTACAAATCACTGTTGCGTTTTTTGAAGTGCACTGGCCTGTATGACCGCTTGTGACGAAACTCAGCAATGAACGCTTGACTGTGTAAATGTAGATGTAGATGTAGATGTAGAGCCTTGGAGTTACTGGCACATACCCACTCTGGGGGATTGGCCAAGAACCGGGTAGTTTGAAATAACAATCAGAAGGGAGATGTATAAAACAAAACAAACATAAATGTGGGAATGTATACGCATCTGAGAATGAATAATTAGAATATATCAAATGAATTGAATAAAATAAAGGAGTAAATGATGAATAAAAAAAAAGAAGTAGACAGCAAGTCATCAAATTTGTAAAAATATTTCGGTACCCTAAGCCGTGATTCTGTCATCTAAATCTTTCTGACCCTGTAATGTAATTCTGGATGGCATCTACAACCTTCCCGTCGCTGTGCCCAAGGGTAGAGGCCCCCAATGATAGTAAATTTTGAACATTTAATTCTAATCTAAGAAGGCGGAACGGTGTTTCTAAGGTTCTTTTTCGCAATTCAGAATATCTTTGACAGGCAATGAGAAAGTGATCTAATGTTTCATGTTGTCCACAATAGGGACAGTTAGGTGAGGGAACCAGACCAGCTGTGTGTAGGTAAAAATTTAAAAATGGAATTCTGCAGCGTAGTCTAGTGATTGCGACTTCAAGTGATCGCGTTTGACAGAGTTTGCTATTCCAATAATGCGACAAGTGCTGAAAATCTGACGAGTTTGTTAAAGAAGGGGCGTGAAATTCACGCAGCATCATTTTTATCCGAAATCTAGCCCCTATGATGAAAGCTGAAATCGGTAGGATATGAATTACCGGGCCATTCAGGGACGCTTTCGCCAACGAATCTGCCATTTCGTTTAGAAATAGGCCCTTATGCCCTGGTACCCACACCAATCTAATCAAAGCTAAGTGAGGGGGCACTAACGATCTGAAAGCTCGCAAAACTGGGGAATTATCGGACGCTGTGAGGGAGGAGCACAGATATAAATAATCCGTCACGATTACTGTGGAACATGTTGATGTATTGAGTTTACGGAGGGCTAGAACGACAGCTAAAAATTCCGCTAGAAAGATCGGTACGAAGTCTGGGATGCGAAGAGAGAACGACCAATCAAGAATAGGAGAAAATATTCCAATTCCACACTTTTCTTCATTTTGGGAAGCGTCAGTGGCAATAACTGTCTCGTTCGGAACGTGCAAAAAGTAATCATTTAATATTGAGCTTAGCGTGCGGTAAGATAATGCCTTTGCATTTTTAGGGAAAATATCATCATACTGAGTTTTAATGGAATTGGTGTTGTAAACAACAGGACTCACCTCACGAATTTGTATGTTTATTTGATCTAGGAGAGTTTGAATAAAAATAATTTGTGGTGTGTGGAATCGCGGCCAGTACAAGCCGAAAAACAAGTCCGGCTGGGAGATGAAAACTGTTTGTGAACGCCTTATAGGGGATTCATATAGTCTTAAATATGACTGCACAGCTAATAATCGAAACCTCGTAACAAGAGATGGCATCCTAGCTTCCAGATGCAAAATTTCATTTGCTACAAATTTAGGAAGCCCTAAACATTGTCGCAAGGCCTGCCTCTCCAGAAGAACAAGGGGGCGGAGTTTATATGCAGGAGCTCCAGAGTACAGTACGCATCCAAATTCCAATACCGGTCGAACATACATGCGGTATATTGTTAAAAGCGTTGCTCTCCGCATTCCTGATCGACTATTGCTCAGCCTACGCAGCAAGCCAACCGCACGAATACCTTTTGTTGCAATATAGTCAATGTGTGCCTTCCATGACAGTGAACCGTCATATATCACCCCAAGATACTTGACGGTCTCTACTTGTGGGATAATATTTAGATGATAAGAGAGTGAAATATATATGGGGTCCGTTAATGGAAACGTTAGCACTGAGCATTTGTTAACGTTGAGACAGAGATGCATCGCATCAAGCCATCTTTCTATAGCAGACAAGTATGTCTGTAATACTTGATAAAGTTTTTGGATGTCATTTGCCGATGAAAAAAACGCTATGTCATCAGCGTACACATAAGTATGTACATCATCATGACATGGGATGGAACTCATTAGAATATTAAATAAGACTGGAGAAAGTACTGCCCCTTGTGGAACGCCTCTTGACTGCGCGTACCTAGCCGAAGAAATGCCGCTTTGGAAGCAATAAAATTCTCTGTTCCTTAAAAATTCTGAAATCCATACTTGAAGGTATTTTGGAAGGTTAATCTTTTGAAGCTGATTGATCAATATCACATGTTCAACACTGTCATATGCTTTTGAGATATCTAGAGTGACTAATGCCGCATACTGTCTTTGGCGCCTTGCCAACTGAATACGGCTTTCAAGGTCAATATGGGCCTGCCATATAGAGCACTGTGATCTGAAACCAATTTGTTTCGGACTTAGAATCGATCGCTCATTAAGAAAATTTACGATACGAATATTGATAACTCTTTCAATCAATTTTACGAAATTTGAAGTTAACGCGATTGGCCTTATATTGTCTAATATATAGCCGTCACTGGGATTTTTAAGCAACGGAATGACCTTGGCAATTTTCCATTCCAATGGAACCCATGCCCTTCTGACGGAATAATTGATTATGTCTAGTAAACATTCTTGTGATTCTTTATATAAAATTTTTAACATGGTCGAAGTGATTCCATCGGGGCCCGGAGCCGCTGATGGAAAGCTTTGTAAGACATCTGATAATTCAGTCTTCGAAATTTCCGTGAAATCTTCCTCAGATGGGGATAGCAATGGAGCTAAAGGTTGTTGGGCAGAAAAGCGACTTTCTAGCCCTTTAGCGATTACCTCCAACGAATTCTTTATTTCTTCTGGAGACAAAACTGCGGATTCTGCATTTATTGGTCGCGGAATCATTTTCTTGGCGCGTAGAAACCTAAACAGCGCCCGTTTATTGTTTGATTTAGAAAGAAATGCAAAATGCTGGGTGTCGTACTCATCTTTAGCCTTCAACACTGTCCGTCTAAAAGTACCTGCATAGAATTTGTAATCCAGCCAGTTTTGAGGGCATTGATTATGTAATAGTTTTTTCCAAGCTGCCTTCCTTCGCCTGTAGTCACGCGAACAGTCATCATTCCACCAAGGGGAAGAATTCGTTTTAACTGATTGTATAACAAATTGAGATTTTTCCCGCGAATCTTTTAAAACAGAACAAATGCTCAGTGCTTTCGATTTGTGATTAACATCAGTCAGAGAAGCCAATGCGGATCGCAAGGAATTTTGAAATTTACTGTAGTTTATGAAAGTACGCGCTTTAGAAAGGCAGGAGGTAACTGGACGTAAAATATAAAAAATGATCGGTATGTGGTCGCTATTTGTGGCATGATCAACAGTCGACCAGGCGGCCAGGGAAATGCTTGAGCTTGCAAAAGTCAAGTCTAAGGCAGAAGCAGCCTGACTTCTGACGAAAGTAGGTCGTCCGGAATTTGCGCACGTAAGATTATTGTCCTGGGACCAGTTCCATAAGCGATTGCCACTCTGATCTGTTTTGAATCCCCATGTAATATGGTGGGAGTTAAAGTCCCCAGCTAGTAAAACATCTTTTCCGCAAGTAGTAATGATAGTATCCAAAGGGCGCGTGTCCTGAACACCTGAGGGAAAATATGCATTGGCTATAAAAAATGGCCGACAGGATGGAAGGCTTATGTCTAACACTAGTATTTCGCACTCGGAGGACAGTAGCTTTAGAGCTATCTTCGCCTTATGGCAAATTTTGGAAGATATCAGTGTCAATAAACCACCTCCTCTCGAAGATCGATCTAATCGGAATGAACGATAATTTTTTAAATGAAAATTTCTATCTGGTGTAAGCCAAGTTTCTTGCAACAAGATAATATCAGGATTTAACTGAACGGTAAGACAATCTAAATCTGTATAAGCAGCAAATATCGAACGACAGTTCCACTATGTGGAACCAACTGTGTAAATGTGCAGGGGGTGAACTTTTCTCTTCCTTCTCCTCTTTCAATCCCTTTTCCCCCTTCCCCAGTGTAGGGTAGCCTACTGGGCTCAGCCTGGTTAACCTCCCTGTCTTTCCCTTATGACTTTTATCGCTCCCTATTCTCTCTTTCTTTTTTTTTCACCTCGAACAGTTACCTCGAACATACTCTTGACAGTCCAATATTATGACTTCACTCAGAAAAATAGAATATGACGAAAACTGAGTACATTTGTGGCCCATCAGAAGAAGAGGAAGAAACAGTATGCAAACCACTACTGGGTACGAGCCACTTTTCAAGGCGAGCAAGCAAGCAAGCAAGCAAGCAAGCAAGCAAGCAAGCAAGCAAGCAAGCAAGCAAGCAAGCAAGCAAGCAAGCAAGCAAACCACTAAGGCACCGCTACAGTCCTCAGTACTTAACGCCACACCTCGAATGCATAGCAACGACGTAGAAGCGCGTTCTACATTTATAGATCAGTCGACGGGCACTACTCCAACAATTCTACCAGGCGAGGGTGAGTCCTCCCCTTCGGACTCCCTTACTGTCACAGATATGGAACTTGACGCTCGAGCTCCCAAACGCATGGGTTCTCCAATTTCTAAGATTATGAAACCAAAACCAAAAAAGAGTCAACCATCGCCTATGATTAAAGAAAGCTTTCTTAAGGCGGCAGTTGCCGCTGCTGTGCGATCAACACCAATGGACAGTTGAAAGTATTGCAGTGGAACTGTCGCTCTATCTTCTCAGCTTTAACAGATTTGTTTTACCTATCTCATCAGCTTAATCCAGATGTTATACTTCTTCCAGAGACTTGGCTGTCACCAGAGAAATTTGCATTTGAAAGGTTTTCGTTAGTTTTGATTAGATCGTAACCCGCGAGGCGGAGGACTATTGATACTTGTTTAAAATAAAATTTGTCATAAGACAAACATTTCTTTTAAATTCATGGACTCCAACTGCGAAATTTTGGCAATAGACTTATGTCTCCCAGGGTATCAACCATTTTCAATTATTAATACCTATTTCCCCACCGGTGTGCAAAGTACGCGTCAACTTGATAGGGCTGTAGCTGCTTGTAGAAAAGTGTTGTAGCGGGTGACAGAGTGACGGAGACGGCCCAAGAGCAAATGCAGGTGACACCCTCATCACTGGTGCAACGAACGCGGCTTTGCCCGCGTGGGTTCGAATCCCATCCTCGTCGCCACTGTTTTAGCGGGTGACAGAATGACGGAGACGGCCCAAGAGCAAATGCACGATGACGTTTATTTCAGTGAATGAACTATATATATAGGCGACTTGCCTATGACGTAACACAAAAGAACCAATCATGTTTGACACGTGTTAGCCGAGCACTTCATATCAAAAAGAAATTTTGCTCGCAGGAGATTTTAATTCGCATCACGTGTCGTGGGGTCTAAAAACAGATTTGTGTGGTAAGCGACTATGGGAATGGGCTACTGATAGTAACCTTTCATGTCAGAACACAGGACATGTGACATTTGTTAGAGGCCACTTTCAGTCAGTGTTAGACTTAACATTTTGTAGTGCTGGCCTTAATGTTTCTTCGTGGTTAACGGTTGACTCAGCAACCAACAGTGATCATCTTCCTGTGTCATTTGAAATCATGTGTCCAATAACGTCTTTAGAATGCCAGGCGTGCACATTTGTCAACCACAATAAATTTAAGACTGTCTTACTTGCATCCGTTTCGAAACTCGCCAATGCCAATAACAATTAAGGAAATCGCTTTAACGATTTGTTCGGTTCTTGAGGGTTCCCGGAGGCAAGCTGAATTTGTCATCCCTTCTGATAAACGCACCGCTTGTCGTTGGTGGAATGATGAGTTTACGCGTGAAAATAGAAAAAGAAAAGCCACCTGGAAAGCACTTCTCCATAATCAATGCCCAACAAATTGGAAAAATTAACAGTTTCACGCTGGTGTACTTAAGCGTACTGTTAACCGAGCCAAAGATGAATATGATATTAGGCATTACGATTATCTATCAAAATAAAATAAAAATAAAAACAAGCGAGCTCTGTTCGGATTTCTTCGTGCTAGAAAGGTGCTAGCCAACGCCGTTATCATTAGACTCCATCGTTTTGACCCCGCAAGAAATGAGCTCCTGTCTAGAAGCGATTGTCAAAGGTTTAGAAAATTGATTTACAGCCCGGATTCCAGCTATTCATTATGCTTTAGACTCTTCGGATGGCTTCACCTCAATTTCATTATCTGAGCTCAATCAGAATGCAGCATGCTTGCCAAATACAGCACCTGGCCCTGCCGGAATCACAAATGCAATGATAAAAATATTGTTAAAGTAATCTCCGAACATTCTTTTAGACTTGGTAAATTGTTCGATTAAAATGCTTGGATTCCTTTGCAGTGGAAGCTTGCCAAAGTAATAATGATACTTAAGAAACAAGGGGGAGGGTATACATTGGAGAACATCAGGCCTGTTGCGCTTACGTCAAATGCAGTAAAATTAATTGAGAGGCTTATTCACATTCGTATCTTGAAATTTGTAAACGATAATTCATTTCTTAGTCCATGTAAGATTGGGTTCAGAGCCGGCTGCTACATCTGGCATGCCCACGTCGACATAGAAAGCCGGATACAACTTGCTCGACGTCATAAGCAATACGGGGCCTTAGTGACGCTTGATATCGCTAAAGCATATGATACCGTGAAACACACTGTTTTGATAAATCGGCTAACATCCTGTGGTGTTCCTGGGTATATAGTAGCGTGGATTCATTCATTTTTAAGTGAAAGAGAATTATACTGCTACAAAAGCGGCTTTTCGTCTTCTAGGTGCAAACAAACCAGAGGAGTACCACAAGGTTCAGTCCTTTCCCCGGCGCTTTTTAATATTCTCATGAGCGCAATTCCCCATCATGAAGAAGTCGCAACTTATGTTTATGCAGATGATATTGCGTTTTTAGCATCTGCAAACGACATTCACACGTTATATCAACGACTGCAAACTTGCCTTTGTGCCTTGGAGAGCTGGTTAGATGTTAACCAGTTTTTACTCAATGCCAGCACGTTTTTCCGATACTTGACCCAATGCACATCTCACTCTCTTACCACCTTCAAGACATACCACAGGTAGAGTCTGTTAAGTACCATGAAATAATTTATAACGCCTCTCTCAACTGGCGGCCACACATAGATCATGTGACTGAACAAGGTACCCGTGCAATTGTCATTTTGCGTAGGCTGAGCAATCGTCGAATAGGATTGAGAAGAGATACACTTCTAATGATATATCGTATGTACGTTCGCCCTGTATTATAATTTGGTTGCACACTCTTCTCTGGAGCTCCAGCTTACACTTCCCGCCCTTTGATCCTCTTAGAAAGATAAACATTACGTTTGTGCTTAGGGCTTCCTAAATTTGTTGCAAATTCTGTTCTTTATCTCAAATCCCGTGTTCCTCCTCTTTCGTGCATGCAGGTTCCATCTTTTGACAGTACAGACGATCTTGAGAATTTATGAATCACCGGTGCGACGTTCTCAAACAATATTAATTTCCCAACCTGATTGGTTTTTTCGTGTAAACCGGCCACATTCAGATACCCCGCAAATTACATTCACGCAACATTTACTTGACCCTTTGGACGTGCGCATCTGTGATGTACTTCCGATTCCCGACAGATCTGTTACCACTGATATTCAATTCGATGACACCTTTCCTAATAATTCAAAATTACTTCCACATAGCATTCTAAATGGTCTATTACAAGATCATCTTCAGAGGCTACAAACAAACATGGTTATTGCGATAGATGCTTCACAATGTGAGGAAAAAAACAGGTGTTGGTATATTTTCTCTCTTTCTTCTTTCTTTCTGGGGTTTTACGTGCCAAAACCAGTTCTGATTATGAGGCACGTGATTTCTCCTATTCTCGACTGGACATTTTCTCTTCGGCTGCCAGATTTTATACCCATATTTTTAGCTGAATTCATGGCGGTGGTGCTGGCTCTACGCAAATTAGACCCATCAGTTGTGTCTGTCGTGATAGTCACTGATTCGTTATCATTGTGCTCATCCCTCACTGCTTCTTGTGACTCTCGCGTATTGAGAACGTTTGATTCATTGGTACCTGGTTACTTGAGAAGTTTGCGTTTAATTTAATTTGCCTGGCCATAAAGGACTTATTATAAATGAAATAGCAGATTAACTAGCCAAGGCATTGTAACCGGACCAATTTTTCCATATTGTCCTTTGACTGCTTATGTCACTGCTGCTAGATTTGGCAGGAGTGTAATTATGCAGGCAGTGTCAGGCTCTGCTCTAACTAATTCTGTAGATTACAGACATCTTCTATACCCTTGGCACATAGATTTTTGCCAAAGCCGGAAAATTGAAGTGGCCATCTCGAGGCTGCTCTGCCGTATCCCTACGTTAAAATTTTACTCACACAGGTCTGGTCTGGTCCCCTCACCATTACGCTCATTCTGTGGCGAAGCGGAGACAATAGACCATTTCTTGTTCTCTTGTAGGCGTTTTTCTGCAATAAGGAAAAGACTATTGGAAATGCTGCTTCACAATATTAGCCTAGATTTAGCGGAGGCTGTAATCCTATCATTTGGAGCCTCTATTATTGGGTTCAGCCACAGAAATGCTTGCTTGGCAATCCAAAGTTATCTCATTGAATCAAATCGATTACCATGCTAAACTTATTGCCACCCTTCCCAGGATAGTTTTCTTTTATTCATTTATTTCTTTTTTACCTATTATTAATTAGTTTTCGTTCTCCACACAAAATCTTCCTTTCTAAGCTCCAGTGTTCTAATCGTTAATTCCCTCGTTTTTATACACCGAATATAACCACCCGATTCATGGCTAATCCCCCACTGTGGGTATGCGCCACAACGACTCAGGTCGTCAACAACAACAACAACAACAACAACAACAACAACAACAACAACAACAACAACAACAACAACAACAACAACAACAACAACAACAACAACAACAACAACAACAACAACAACAACAACAACAACAACAACAACAACAACAACAACAACAACAACAACAACGACAACAACAACAACAACTGAAAGAAACGGTAGTGCGTGGAGTTAGAGGTTAGAGCAATCTAATATTCTTTGAAGTTCAGAACACAAGCAATAGTTTCGTTAAGAAATGTTGCCTTTGTAAATCAGAAGTAGTAAGCATGTGTCATGCGGCGTGAGAAGACCAGAATGAGGACGAAGGCGAAGACAAGGAAGAAGAAGAACACTTCTCCGTTCCAGGCGCATCCTAGACTCGACAGCTTCGACGACGGGATCTCCGATGTCTACTCGCGCAGCCATGGCCGAGGACGTTGCCCAGCCGGAGCCCGCGGAAAGAGCCGCTGACCCGCAGAGGCTGGAGGCAAGCCGCATCCAGTGGCTCACCCGGGCGATGCAGGAGCTGCTGGTGAACCCGTATGACGAGATGCGGCGCAGCCTGCGGAATATCCGCGAGTGCCTGCGTGAGTCGCACAACATCGGTCGCGTGCTCGTCGCCTGCATCGCCAACGTGCAGCAGTTCATCGACGTGGTCGACTACGCCAAGGACTTCGAGAAGATGGGCGGCTTCCAGGTATGCTGACCTTTACCGACGGGCTCTTAATGCGGGGTTCGAAAGCAGTTGGATGACTTCCCATGCTTCCAAAAATAGGGACAACTGCTCGGGTGGTGTTGGTGCCATGATTAAACAGCACCAGACATAAACGCATAGAGAACAAGCAAACAAGTTGTTTTTTGTCCTTGTGTTCGTCTTTGGCGCTGTTTCATCATGTTCCCGTACTAAGGTCGTTTTTCTTCTCCGCTACAATGAAATCATCGAGGTAAACTTGGACACCTGGCAGATCATTGAAGAGCAAGTCCGTTCGTCTTTGAAAGATGGCTGGCACTGAACTTACTCCAAAGGGAGGTCTGTTGAAGCAGAATATGCCCTTGTGTCTGTTGAGCACACACAATTCTTTAGCCTTGTCATTCAAAGGTAGTTGATTGTAGGCTTGTGTCAAATCGAGAGTGGTGAATAATTCGCCGCCGTTTTGCCGTGCGAAAATTTCTACCCTTGGAAGGGGATATGGTTCAGTAACTGTAGCTGTGTTCACAGTTAGACGGAAATCTCCACAAACTCGGATGGGTCCATCCGGTTTCACAACAGGCACGACAGGTGTGGCTTATACTTGGAGTCGTTACTGGTGATAAGACACCAGTCAAACACCATTCGATCCAACGCTTCTGGAACCTTGTCCACCAAGGCATAAGGTAGGGAACGAGCTTTACAGAAACGAGGTGTAGCCTGTTCTTCGAGTTGGAATTTCACTGGGGGGCCGGTGAATTTTCCAAGTCCTGAGGTAAATACATCCACGATATCATCAAATAAAGTCTGTAGTGCTTTATCCGGTTGCGCTTAAATCATGTATACCAGGTTGGGCTTCAGCATCGCTACTCGAGTTTGGTGGAAGGCATTTATAATGTCTCTTCCACAAAGTGCCGGGCCGGGGATGTCTACGACCACTAAAGACCCGGCTAAGGTCCGGCTACCGTCTGTCATCACACGACGCAGTCATGCGTACTTTACCCGCCACGGGGAGCTCTCCCAAAAAGCATGATAATTGAGCAGTCGTGCTCGTTAACGGTGGCCAATTCTGTCGATGCTGCCGAAACACTACTACGGAGACGACGCTAACTGGCGATCCGGTATCCACGAGCATGCGAAGTGATACCCCATTCCAGGCAGTTTCCTGCGGATTCATCATGTATCTGTTACTGTCTTGATGTGCCACGAGGGTGTAAAGTGTTTCTTGGCCGGGCGATCGGCCATCGGTATCCGCCAACGTGGCGGTGTAGGTACCGCGAGGCTTACCTCATGTTTCAGAACGGCACACCCGGGCGATATGTCCGCGCCGACCACACTTCCGACATAGGTTTGGTGATGAAAACATGCTTCTTCTGCATGTGTGTCACTTCCGCATCTCTGGCACTGTTGGAGATGCTACTGAGGTCTTCCTTCTCGAGACGGCATTCTCGTATAGTGGACAACCCCCTGTTCCGAGGTGTGCATGTTTCTGGCGTTTTCGCTTGCGTTCTGAGCTGAAATGGCAAATTCTTCCAACTCTGACGAAGTCAGGTCACGTCACGTCTTCTGAGTAAATGACGCCGAACATCTTCATCTGCCACTCCGCAGACTATTCGACCACGGAGCATGTCGCAGCAGAGAGATCCCAAAGTTGCGGCCAGCCGCCGAATCTCTGCGACGAAGTATAGCACTGTCTCGCCGGGTTGCTGCGCCCGCATAAAAATGCGGAACTCGCGGCTATCCTATTGATTTTCGGCCATAGTAGTCTGTAAATATCCGATCGTTTCTTGATAGGTAAGGGCATTGACTTGTCTTGGGAGACATCATCCCAGAATGACCCGTACTGCCGCATTGGACAACGAATATATCAAGATGGCGCGTCTCTTCGTCTCGTCTGTTATCTCTTGCACTTTCAAGTACGCATCGAATCGAATCTTGAAGGCCGTCCATGTATTCTAGATGCCGTCGAACACGGGTGGTTTTCCGAGGCTCATTCTTCCCTGTGTTGTGAACCCGATGAGTTCGGCTTTTTCCTCGTCTCCGCTGAGATCTCGCGTCTGGTGCACAAAATAACTACACGGTGAACGTAGAAAAATGGAACGTTTATTGCTCGTTCCAAAGGGGTATATATAGGAGGTCCATGACGTACACGACACGTGCCTAGAGTCTCGCATGAAGCCCCGACGCTGACGCTAGGTTGCCGGCCGAAGACACATCAAGGAACAACTGGGCAAGTGGAGTTGGTGCCATGATTAAGGAGCGCCTGACACAAACGCACAGAGAACAGGCAACAAGACAGTGCGCTGCCTTGTTTTTTGTCGTTGTGTTCGTCTTTGGCGCTGTTTCATCATGTTCCCGTACTAAGAAATATAGACCCATTAGGTTGCGTTCAGTATTGTGTAAAATAGTCACAAAAGTAATTTTCAATACAATCAATGCAACACTTGACCTCAATCAACCGCGAGGACAGGCTGACTCGAGAAAGAGATATTCTACAATGAATAACATCCATGCCATCCATCAGGTAACTCAGAAATCTGCGGAGTACAACCAACCTCTCTATGAATTTCATAGATTACGCAAACGTATATGATTCAGTAGAGTTACCAGCAGTCATGGAAGCATTGTGTAATCAAGGAGTACCGGAAAAATAAATGAATATCTTATCAAATATATATAAAGATTCCGCAGCTACCTTATGCATAAGAAAAGCGGGAAAATACCGATCAAGAAAGGGATCAGGCAAGGAGACAGAATATCTTCAATGCTATATTCACTACGTGTTTAGAAAAGATATTCAATCCATTAAGAGGGAATTAAGGATCAGGAATGAGGATCGATCGCCAAATATTTCAGCAATCTGCAGTTTCCAGATGGCATTGTCCTGTTCAGCAACGCTGCGGATGAATTAAAATAAGTAATTGAGGACCTTAGCCATGAAAATGCAAGAGTAGGGTTGAAGATCCAGAAAACAAAGGTCATGTTCAAAGCGTAGAGTGAACCAAATTTATGATTGGCAGTCAACCTCTAGAATCTGTGCATGTCAATTGCACACAGAGGACCCTGATCGGGAGAACGAAATTTACAAAATAAAAATAGGTTAGAGCGCATACGGTAGGCATTACCAAAACGTGACCGGTAGCTTGTACTGCTATTCTTGAGTAAAAAAAGTGCACAATCATTGCACTGTACCGGTAATAATATATGGGGCAGGGACTTGGAGGCTCGAAAGAAGCTTCATAAGAAGCTAAGGACCGTGCAGCTGAGCGATGTAACGAGAAATGTTAGGCGTTAGGTTAAGAAACAGGAATACAGCGGGGGGGGGGGGGGGGGGGGATTAGAGAAGGAAGGAAATAGTGGAGAAGTAAAGGCAGGGAGGTTAACCAGTTCAGCATAACCAGTTTGCTACCCTACACATGGGAGCGGAATGAGGGGGAATGAAAGATGGGGAGGAGAAGAGAGAGAGCACATAGCACAGCACACACATCGTCAGTCACAGTCCGTCACTCTTGCGTGGTACGTGACATCACTGTCACATCCGCTTGTCCAAGCCCGTTTCCTTATAAAAACCTAAGTAGTCCCTTCGTCGCCTTCAGCTGCGATGTCTTCTGTCGACGACACGTGAGAATCGTTTCAATTGACATTGGTGTATTGTCAAGGTGCGCTGGAACGGACGCCAGGGACTGTCTCGGAACATTATATTCAGGACAGTCGCATAGAATGTGTTCTAGCGTCTCCTCGCAAGGGCAGGCATTGCAAAAAGCGTTGTCGGCCATTCCAATGAGAAATGAATAAGATTTCGTGAATGCCACCCCTAGCCATAAGCGATAAAGCATAGTGGTCTCTCTTTAGCGGCGACCACTTGGCATACAGAGATGCATGAAAGAGGGCAGGTGGTATTGACGATTGCTCCGGTAGCCTCCAAGTCCCTGCCCCTTATGTTAGTACTGGTACAGTGCAATGATTGTGCACTATTTTACTCAAGAATAGCGGTACAAGCTGCCGGTCACGTTTTGGTAATGAAAACGGTAGCAGCCTATATTCCAGTTGACAGTAAGGGGGGGAAATGGAGCTTGGCAGGCCATGAGAATGCGGAGGGCAGATAACCGGTGGGCCATTAGAGTTTCAGAATGTGCGCAGTCGAGGACGGCATAAAATTAGGTGGGGTGATGAAATTAGTAAATTTGCAGGCATAACTTGGAATCAGCAAGCGCAAAACAGGGGTAATTGGAGATCGCTGGGAGAAGCATTCGTCCTGCAGTGGAGAAAAAAAAAATTGGCTGATGATGATGATGGCTCACTAAGCCACTGTTTACGCTAAGACTAGTCAGTAGAGTAAATTTGGAGTGAAATCTAAGACGTCAACACGAATCTTGACTTTCTCTTTAATGGCAGTGTCACGATAGTAAAAAGAAAGTATGTAGATCTAATGCTTATCGTGGAATACATGTGAAGCAAAGCTATCGTGAAGTGGTTAATAAAATGCTATAAAGTTGCCCATTTCATTCCTGCGTCCTTGATGTAAAGGAAACTGACGTCTGTGTGTGCTCTCGCGAAACTGGGCTGCGCAATGTGACACATGTGGCGCTGATCTCAAAGAGCGAGTTGCTGTTTGCAGGATCGAAGCATGCGCGCGATTGTGGCTTGATGGTTAGAGCATCAACCACAATCAACCGCAGCCGTGGCCTAGTGGTAGAACGCCCGCCTCGGCTGCGGGAGGCTGTGGGTTCGATTCCCACCGCCGCCGGGCACCCACTGGTTCAAAAGGGTACAAGCGTACCCCGGCCTGGCGTTCGGCTTCCTTCAGGGGTGATACGCTTGGGAAAGGAGCCTGCGCCCTGAATTCCCGTCGAAACCAACGTGAGCACGGAAATTGGGGTTGGATCCCACCATCACGTACGTAATGCAATCTCCTTTTGATGCGAAAGCATCAAATGGCCCCTTGAGCAAGAAAGCCGGTGCATGTAGTCTGTGGCAGCGAAACAGCTGCGACGCCACGTCGCGAGCTGCGCCTCGACGGAGCAGAGCGGGCGAAACGGGACACCGGCTGCCTCAATAGCATGCCAGGTGTTGCGTGAAGGGAGAGGGCATCGCCGCGACGCCACGTCACCAGCGCGCCTCGAAGGAGCAGATTCGGCACCGCAGGCTGCTGCTGCTTGCTGGCTCGGGCAGCACGTCCCGCTATGGAGTCTGAAGAATCTACATCGCTGGCGGCCGCAACCTCGGCAGTGGCAGGCAGTGAAGTGAAATCCACCATCGTCGTCATCTCTCCCAATACACGGCGGGCAGAACGAGCAACGGCGCAATGCGCTGGGAGAGACCCGCCGTGGTGGCTCAGTGGCTATGGTGTTGGGCTGCTGAGCTCGAGGTCGCGGGATCGAATCCCGCGGCCACGGCGGCCGCATTTCGATGGGGGCGAAATGCGAAAAACACCCGTGTACTTAGATTTGGGTGCACGTTAAAGAACCCCAGGGGGTCCAAATTTCCGGAGTCCCCCACTAATACGTGTCTCATAATCAGATCGTGGTTTTGGCACGTAAAACCACATAATTTTTTTTTGCGCTAGGAGAGAGCCCGAAGCCATTCGAAAGCGTGAGGTGGAAGCTCATGCCAAACAGAGCGTCTCAAGCGGCAAGAAGACGAAGCCCTTTGACAACGCGTTCAATTGGACATAAATGCTTTCGCATTCACAACTCATAAAGAAGTGCGTAAGGTGTCCTCGGCATGCAGCCACGGTCAGCAAAGCCCTGGAAGGCTCACAAAGAAAACTTCGCTTTAATATGACAGGTAATGTAATGAAATGAGGGTCTAGGGTGCATGTGATTGCGAATACACATTGGCAGCCGCATGAGCGAGGCACAGCAAGACGTCAAATTGCAATGGTTGCCTACACATAAAGCATGAGCTGTCAGTGTCCCCGGGGTAAAGCGAAAGTGCAACATTTGGTAGGGCGGAAGGAAGTATCTGTGAGGCGGCCACCCAAAAGGGAGGCTCGAAGTGTCGGAGACACGCATGAGTGTCGGTTACAGGACAGATGATTTACGTGCTGTAGTGTGAAGGCGCAGTTTTTGGCGGCAAGCAGTGCTACTGGGTGTGGAATACGGGGAGAGCCGTTGATGGGCGGTCTGCCCATTGTCACCGTGGAGTGACAGTGAAGAACACACGTAGCAAAACGGTGAATGCACGAAACGAACTCTTTATTGAGCGAACCTGTACCCACAAAAGCAAGTGACACTCAAAGCACAACGATAGCGGCGAGCACAGTCCGCGATCTTCGAAACCGTTGGTCTACGGGTCAAACGCGTCGGCTTTTGTACATGACTCGTTGAACGTTCCAGCGTAATCGCTGGTGCCCGCGTGCCTTCCAGAGAGTACTGCACAGTTCGTTTGGCGCATACAATCTGATTACGGAAATATCGCTTAGAACATACACAGCAAATAGAATGAACGATAACATTCGAGTAAGTTCAAAATTTTCCAGGCGCGTTTTGAGCTGAGCGATAAATTTAATTTGCTAGCGGGAGAAATGCAGTTGCTGGAAAAATGATAAGTAAACGTGTCACTAGAAGGGCGCCGATGATTAACCGGCGTCGGTAAGGTGTGTCACTCAAGTGAGTTGGCTCTGCATTATTACGACCAGCCCGTGGTGGAAGACAAAATTACATAGAGGCGAGGATGGACGCTGTCCGTCTCGTGGTGGTCATAGTAATTGATCGGCGTGTCGGTGTGGGAGAATGGTGACGTCGTGATACGTGGTGGAGAGAAAGGGAGGAGAGGGAACGGCGCAATTAGCGAGCATCGGCGAATGCAGCGCAGACTGGCGACAAAGTAGAAACCACACAGCGCGAAATGTTCATAGGGAATCAGAAAAAAAAGAGATCCTGCTTCTCAAAAACATCGGTCGCCTGTGGAAGTTATGTGATCTCATAGTTCGAAAGCGTACGCAGCTGCACGTACATGATAAGGCTGCTTGTTGGCATTGGATCACCTTATGAGACGACAAAGCTTTTCTTGCTTTCGCTTAGGAATATTTAATAGTATTGGCAAAATTAGTTTAATATATCGTTGCTAGAATTATGACATGAAAGAAACGGTTGTGTTTTAGAAGCATGGCCCTACTGAAATCCCACTCAATAATGATGACAGGGGATATGCCAAAGTACCAAGAAAATTCCAGCTTAGGTGTGCTGTTCTGTCGCAGCGAGAGTATTCATTCCTGGCAAAAGAAAGTTCCTTGTCCTCACCAGAACCCGTCGGCCTTAGCGGTATACATTTGGCATCAATGCTTAAAAAGAAACTTTGTCGGAATGGCGACACGTCAGGTTAAGCTTAAACGAGAATTTCTCTTCGGACGACAGGTATACACCAGAAATGCAAGCAAAGAACGTGAATTACACATACAGATGCCCTTTTTGACCATGTTATTAACAGCCGTCTATAGATGTAGCGTACTATAGAAGAGGCGGAGAAAGCGACAAAGGTAGGCACAGCATCAGCAACAATTTTGCTTCTTTTTGCCCTTATTTTGAGCGCTCACCTTCTGGTGTGTGGTTGTTAAAAATGTCGCAGTTTCGCCCGAAAGGCGAAGCATCAATTGCGATAGCAAATTAGTAGAGAACTATTCGGACTAGGGATAGTAGTTTTATCGGCTGCATAAACTTGGACACATTCGCTTACTAACTGAATTAACAAGCGTGGTGTCAGCGCGCACAAAGAAACATGAATAGATCACACTCAATAACCGCAGACAATGACAAAACGCTGGCAGCAAACGCAGCCGCCGCAGCGAGCGAAGGTTCGTGTCGTCTATCGCTTCAACGGAAACTTAGCGGCGAATGTACAGCGCATAAAAAGGTCAGAGCCGTGTGGAGATCGCTGTTTAGAGACGGGGCGGGCGACCGCCACAGCCGGGCAAAGTACAAGCGCTGTTGTTGGCAGAGTAGAAGCTCCCCCCCCCCTGCCTTCCGCGCTGCCTTCCCGCTTTCTTGCTTTCGCGTGGGAGATTGAGTGGCCAGTTCCCCTTGCGCCTGGTTGCAAGATACGCATTTGGTGCCTCAGCACAGCGTCGTCCCCCCTCCCTTCCTTTCATACCCCCACGGCCTTTCGCGCGACGAAGGTCGCGTTTGCTTTCCGCCGTGTGTTCGCTCTCCGTGATAGCGCGCGTCCCCCACGCGCTTTCACGCGCGCATACGGCGCGCGACGACGATGTTATCGCCCTTGGACTTTATACGGAACCTCACGGCGACGCCGACAGCAGAAATGGTTGAGCTGGTTGAGCGGCGCAAGAGCAGCTCCAATTTCGGCACCATGCACAACAAGCTCTTCGCGGCAAAATGTCTTCGCCTCGATTTTGACGAGAACGATCTGAACTGTCCGCCCGGCGTCGGCGTCGACGGCGAGCTGCGGCTTCTAATGCTCTCTGCAAAGCAGTCTGCTGAGCCCGATGATGCCTGGTTGTAGCCGCGCATGTAGCTCTACGATTCGCTTCTTCAGCAGCGGTTCGTACGTTGCGAGGAGACGCCATAACGTGTGCCGAAGAGGTACCCAGAATACGTAGCGCACATCTAACATCGGAATAACGTTGATTGCGTGCCTCGTCTGAATCGCATCGCGTCTGAATCGCATCTCGTCGCACACGGCAGTGGCAGGCACGTTAACTAGATGGCGCCACCATACTAGCGGAGGCTCGGGTCGCCCGCGCCAGCGCGTTAGTAGCAAGCGCTCGCGTGGCTCAGTGGTGAAGTATCCGACTCCCACGCAGCGCACCTGGGTTCGATCCCGGTGGGGAGTGGGTGCTTTTTTTCGCATTTCCGGCGATAGCGGCTATCATCGCGACCAGAAACGGCTATTGGAATGAGCCCATAACAGCTTACGCTGTAATACGCTGTAAAATAACACCAGCGGTAGACTTCTTTAATTGCGAGAGCGGTCTTTTCCGACAGGGTGTACATAGGCTTGCCGGCCATGCTTTTGCTGCACCAGGTGCTCCCCGAGCTTCTGGACTACCCCAGCTCGCTCGTTCGCGTGGGGACGTGCGCGCTGATCGCCGAGCTGGTGCAGAACAACCCGCACTGTCAGCGAGCGGCACTGCGGAGTGCGAGCCGCCTGCTACGCCTGCTGAACACCGAGACGGACGACGAGGTGCGCTGCAAGTCCCTGTACGCCCTGTCCTGCATGGTGCGACAGAACAAGGATGCCTACGCGAATTTCGAGAAGCTGGGAGGGCCAGTCGTGTTGCGAAGGGTCCTCTTCGAGACCACCAACAGGTGAGCCAACAACCAAGATGCACATGGGATGGAAACACCTCCTGTTTATGTTTTACTGCATCTGAACGTATTTAGCCTCCGTGTATTTGAGTGGTCGATGAAACATTCTGGTGATTGACAAGATGAAATGCAGATTAGGCACAAAATATTGAGCTCTGCTAAAAGGAACCTACGCGAGACTCCGTTTAAAACGTGCGCCATCATGAGAAAAACTTATTTCATCTGATGGCTTGTATATCTTGCTGTAGTCTCTGCCGCAAGTTCATAGTTTATCTGCCTCCATTGCGATTCGAATATTTGCAAGTACACTGGTCCGTCAGCATCCTTTACACTCTAAAGAAAGTTTACATCTTTTGGGTCGTATCTCGTCCCCATAAAATAATCATCTGCCTTGCTTGCGTTTCCTTTCTTGAAAACTCAGCGCTCGCTACTTTCCTGCCGAGAATGCTGTGTGACGCTGATAACGCGCAAGCCTTTCGTGACTATAGAAAGTAGCGGGCTCGCAGCGTTAAAGAAAGCAAATGCGGACACGACAGATGACGATTATTGTTTGGGGACAAGATCCGACCCTAAGGGTGTAAACTTTCTTTAGAGTGTATTTGTAACGATCAAACGTCACGGCATTGTTGTGAGCAGATAGCTAGTGAAGTAGTCATATCCAAATTGCCTTATTGACCACTCGAGGCGCGTTCGTATTGTCGCCGCCACCACCCCCATCGCGTTGTTACGGGTGAGACGGCGCGTGCGCATTCAGTGTGCCTTGTGTGGTGGAGTTCACGGGACCTGCTGTGCTGGGGGCCACATGCTGGAGGTCACGTGACAGGCTCAGTTTCAGAGACGCGGTAAAATGAAATGTTAAAGGGAGCGGCATCACGGAAAGTTCACTTTGCGACAAGCGCGCACTTTCGTCGCGGCCGGCGCTCTTCATCCGGCCAGTATTTTGACCGGACTGCTTACGTTCGTCGAGTGAAGTCTGTTCAACTGTGCCTTAGGGCGAGTGACAACGCGCGTGTTTAGTTAGTAAGCGAATGTTTACAGCAATTTATATTACCCATAAGTGACGCTAGCGCGCTCTTCGTCTGATATTACATTGGCATTGAACTGTCGCTTTTACAATAGGACGCAGCGACTATGCTTCTTGAAGGAAGTCACTCTAAGCGTCACGTCGTTGTCAGCCTGGCTTACCGACTACGTACGCATGTCCATCCATTGCCTGGAACTCTTTAAAAGCGATGGTTTCTTTGCTTCTTTCTTCGACTTTTCCACTGCTGCTGCTGTAGCTGTCTTGCACGCCGCGTCGAGGGGTGGTTCAGAGCGTGTGCCGTGCTCCTTCCACATGGCAGGAGCACGGCAAAGAGGAAAGGGTACGCGAGAAACTGGCTTAATATTTTCCATCGCGCCCCCACAATGGCATCTGGAGCTCCCTGAGCGTCGCTACAACGCCATCCTAACAGCTGCGATTATCCGTAACCCCCCGCAAAAGCACTGCACAAACTGCAGCGCTTACCTTTGTGCTAAAGTGCTATCGTCCAGAGGGGGAGGCACATATACTGGTAGAGAGGAGGTAGGGAGAGGAGACAGAGAATGAGTAGGATCAGCGCAGTCACGAAACGAGTCAATAACAACCTTTCCACTCTTAGCTCGCACCTCGGGTACATTGGGGGAGAGCGGGAGAGGAAAAGGCGACTTAAAAAGGCAAGAGAACTGTATACACTACTAGACATGACAGCCGGTATATAGTGTCGCCTAGATGCTCCGGTGCTTTTTCAGAAATCGCAGAAACGTACCATACTGTAACCTATATTTATCCAGTTTGTGCCACACGTACGTCAAATCAGTACCTTACGCGGTAGCTTTGCGGCTATACCGTTGCTCGAGGTCGGGGGTTCAATCCCGACCATGGCAGCCGCATTTATACGCAGGCGAATTACAAAAATGCTCGTGTACTTAGATTTAGGTGCACGTTACAGAACCCCAGGGCGTGGAAATTAGCCTACGGAGTCCGCCACTACGGCGTGCCTCATAATCAAATTATGGTGTCAGCCCGTACAGCCCCATAACTGAATTACAGTTTAACGCTTCCGCCACGATCCGATGTGCCGTGTGAGGCAATTGAGAATGCTAAATTTCTGGGTGGTCATGAACAATGACGCACAACAACGCCTCAAGCAAACATGTCTCGTGGTGTGTTTTGTGTACTACGCAGAACAGCAGTGGTGCATGCTGGGTAACGTTTAACATCAACTCATCAGTCTTGTATTTGACTTAACGTTGACAAAATTAAACAATCGCTGTCAGCATCACCGGTAATTATCGTCACTCAGAGCAAACAGCCCAGAAAGCTTCGCGAGCGCTTACATCGATTCCCACAGTGCGTAGGATCTTTGTTGTCTTGTAGCTTTACCCCATTCTTGTCATAATGCTTTTTGCGTTTGATTTATCAAATTACCTCTATCGATAATTTATCTCTTGCGGAGTCTCTAGGAGTTTGGGTCACAAAATAGCTTCGGTAGCACTTACATCTGACCCCAGCATTTATTTCCTCCATGCCTCCCGCATTTTTGTTATTTCTCTTTGCGCAGCCAAATTGGTTAATTCCTGCTTTCTTGAATCTTGTCTATCATGCTCGCAGCATTGGCCGTCCCTCGAATGTAGTCCTTGCAAGCGTGCAAACTATGATGACCAGTTTACACATGACGTCTGATTTGTAGAGAGAGAGAGAGAGAGAGTAAAACTTTATTGGGAAAAGGCAAAAAAAAAAAGAATGAAAATGTGGGTGGAGCCCCTAGTCCAGGACCCCACTGGCTTGAGCGTAACGATTCATTTCGGCGATCTCATAAGAGCTTCTTGGAACTTTTGCAGATAGAACTATGGCGCAATGCGAACTCCCAAATGCTTTGTAGCACAAAGGGGTAAAAGTAAGACAGTATTTTGACACTCAATATACATGCGATTCTTGTATATAGAAATATTTTATTGCGATAGCAATTATATGGACTCTTCAACCGGGTTTCTGCCGTCGCCGTCGTCGCCGCCGTCGCGTCGCTGTGAGGTTCCGTATGAAGTCCAAGGGCGATAAAATCGTCGCCGCGCGCTGCATGTGCGAGTGAAAGCGCGCGGGTGACACTCGCTATCACGGAGAGCGAACGCACGGCGGAAAGCAAACGCAACCGTCGCGCGAAAGGCCGTGGGGCTATGGGAGGGAGGGAGGCGGGGGGACGCTGTGCTGCGGCACGAAATGCGTATCTTGCAACCGAGCGCAAGGGGAACTGACCACTCAATCTCCCACGCGAAAGGAGGAAAGCGGGAAGGCAGCGTAGGAGGGAGGGGGGGAGCTTCTACTCTGCAAACAACTGCGTACTTTGCCCGACTGCGGCAGTCGCCCGCACCGTCTCTTAAACGCGATCTCCACACGGCTCTGACCTTTGTATGCGCTGTGCATTCGCCGCTCAGTTTCCGTTGAAGCGATAGACCGCACGAACATTCGCCCGCTGCGGCGGCTGCGCTTGCTGCCAGCGTTTTGACAGTCGTTGTCTGCGGTCATTGAGTGTGATCTATTCATGTTTGTTTGTGCGCGCTGACACCACGCTTGTTAATTCAGTTAGTAAGCGAATGTGTCCAAGTTTATGCAGCCGATAAAACTGCTATCCTTACTCCGATTAGCTCTCTACTAATTTGCTATCGCAATTGATGCTTCGCCTTTCGGGCGAGACTGCGACATCTTTTTGGTTGCGTTGAAAAATATGTTAAGCCTGTTTCGTTGTATTTCTGTGTCGAAGCCTGCAATGTATGAGATCAAACAGCTCTCTTTGCCTCTTTCGCCCGCTGTCGTGGTTGGTCGCGCTTGGCAACGAAAACGTTAAGTTGTTCGTATCGTTCGTTTGTTTTTTTGCTTGCTTGTTCGTTCGTACGCTTACTCGCGCGCTCGTTCGTTCGGTTAGTCACTCACAATGTTTTTGTTGGAGGCGGCACTAGCATTCGGCGATCCGTACAAGCTCTACATTGAATATTTGCAAGACAAATATGTATCAGTAATAAATAAATTGAATCTTTAAGGTGCTGTCTTAATCAAGAGTTTCAGAACGAGGAAAGCCTCAGCCAATGTTTCTGCATCGGGCCTGTCGTCATGAGGGCCCTGACTATAGGGCGAATTATTTTGTGGGAAGTTTGGCTGCGGGCAGGCACGCAGGCAGGCCGAGGCTTCCCTTTCTCACCCACCACTCGCCAGGTCAGGTCAGGTAATTCATTCATTCATTGGAAGCAAACCTCGTGATTTTTCTCAGAGCATCTTCACGACTTGAGCGCCCAAACTATCTCCACTGCAGGCGTCTCAAGACCAAGGCGAGCTTCCTGGTGGCCGCGTTGTGCAGCCAGGAGGACGGCTTCCGGGCAGCGCTGGCCGGATCGGAGTTTGCTCGCGACGCCGTCGAGCATGCTTCCGCGCGTCGACTGGCGACTGCCGGCAGTTTCTGCTCAGCGCCCTCCTCTCGCTGGCCACGCACAGCGTCCAGCCGCTGCTGGGCGAACTGCCCAAAGTCAGGGAAGCGCTCGTTGCCACGCTTGCCGGCTTCATCCGCGAACACGGCGACGCGGCGCAGTTCCAGGAGGAAGTGCAGTATTCTACCGAGATACTTGACCTCCTGAAAGACCGTGGCCAGCTGCCGAGAATTATTGCGTTAGGCTCCTCATAACGATTTCGTCCCGCTACGCTAAACGTTGATCGATCGGATGAGTACGATGCGTGCGTTACGGCGTTATAGTGATGAGCGAAGCTTTTATAAATGACGCTTCTGTGGATTTACTGCTTTTTTGTTTCTTTGCTTACAAAAAAATTGCATTATTGGGTCCCTGTGCATTCAGCTGGTGTACTTATGCTACGGTGCTTGGAAATATCGGGAATTTATTTGGGCAAAAGCCAGACATGTCGCTTGATAAGGCAGGCAATTAAGAATACCATTACGTTTACGATCAACGTTTTGGTCATTTCAGCGAGAAACAGAGTGGTATAGGTCTTTTCAATGTAAGCTGCGGCCTTTATCAGGAGCAAGTTGCAATGTGTGCCGTAGTCTCTATTCCTGGGCGTTACGTTCACGTTATGATATTATGCGTACTTATCTGCCAGTACAGTATGCCGTGCCTGTCTTCATCGTACGCGCACATTTACCATGTGCTTCGTACTGCCACAGCCGGAATTTACAATCTTACATAATCCTGAAGTGTCGGTGGAATAAACATTTACGATTCAACTATGTGTTTGTCTTTCGCGATATTGTCATTTAAGTAGCACGTGGCCTCTTGTTACACGCGTGTCGCATGTTACCTCTCTGCACTCGCCTGAAAATCGTGGCTGGCTAATTCTGGAGCGGTCATTTCCGCATACGAAAAATTATCCTGCTACAGGTCAGAGTTGGTTGCCCGGATTGTAAGGAAGACAACTGATATTCCTTCACAATTGGTTGCGGCTTCTTCTCATTCTCATCGCGAACAAGTCATGGGCAGTTTAACAACAACGTCGTCCAATGATTGAGACCGGACGGGTATGAAGAATGAACACGAAATTTCTTGGCCCGCACAGAATTCCTGTACATACTATCCTCAGCTCCTATAAAATATGCTCAAAGGAACCTAACTTTGATTCAGAGATCCAACCAAGCACCCATTACGTATATGGCAACTATCAGTCTACTGGAACCCCAGGAAAGACGAAGCGACCTCAAATTACCCTTCTCTTGCTTCGGCTGACTCTATATTACGCCTAGAAATTTGGTAGACTCAACGTAACCCCGAATGCGTTTCCCTTTGCTTCGTCTCACTCGTCTCGCCACCGGGCGAGCAGCCTCACCCGATGGTGAGGCGTAGCAGTCGCGTCAATCATGGCCATCTGCTAAGGGCGTGACACTTGTTTTCCTCGGCAGTTCAATTCCAATTCTCTCAGTTGAAATCCCGGAAAACTTTATTGCTTTCCGCAAATTCGCACTGTCAGCCTTTTGCTTGTCAAAAACCGGTAATAAACTCTTGGGATGACGGCCTTCCAAGTTTTTCATTACGGTTGATCGTCTGCCTCCTTTGATCAAGACGTTATTTAGACAAATTTTCATGATTACGGCAAAGTGAACCATTTTGGTTACGCATAGGATAACTACTATACTAGCACGCATCATGGCCGCTCGTCACAGAACGTGCACCGTGTTCTTAAATAAACAGGCTGTGTTGACAAATTCTACACTTGAAGTAAGGGCGGAAAAATATAAAGGTAATTATTTACTGTATTAGCCTGCTGGTGATGTTTAGATCGAAAAATACATTTCGGTGGCTAGGTGAGGCACGATTTCACTACTGTATATGATGCAGGATGCAGAAGAGGAGATATTTGTTTTCAAACGAAAGAACAGATTGGGTGGCGAAATATAATGCTTGTACGGTTTACGTACTCTTTCTTAGCGCCATTATTTATGTAGAACAGGTAAGGAAATGAAAACACCAGTAGCGTTTAGGATGGCGATAGCGCGGAACCTGCCATGTTCCAATAGCTAATAACAGCAGCAACAAGTGACTCTCAGAAGAAGAGGAAGAAGGTTTTATTTTGGCTCTCGTCAAAGTTCTAAAGGCTATACAAAGCAAATATTACCATAAAAGAAACGCCTATAACTGATCCAGTATAGATAATAAAGCTATCAATTATTTGACCAAGGATGACATCATTAAATTTTGATGAACCATATTCTTGCTGGAGCTGTGAGAAAAAAAAAACTACATTTCTTAAAGCAATGTTTCAAGTTTTTTTAATGGTTCCAATATTTTTTGCACGCTTTGTGCAATTCAAGGGTATTTTTGCATGATCGCAAAATACACCCGCTTCTGCATGGTGTATCATGCAATTTTGGCTCAAAGTCCCACCCAAGCGTTTCTTAAAAAAAAAAAAAGGTTGGTTTAGGGATATCTACCCCATACAAGGTCTTGTCTAATTTTTTCACAAGAAAATACAAAATATCTACATTGTCTTTCTTTTTCTGATACGCCGAAAGTCGTCTCTCGCCTTATATTGGCAGTCGCGTTATTTACGTGCAAGTAAAACCAAATTTTGATAATTAAGCTTTTGTCTAATTGGTTTCGGGCACATATCGCAATTTACGAATTTTAGCCGGTGAGTTTCTAAGGCGTACCCAATTGCAACGGATTTTTACGATTGTGTTAAGCAATTGCTAGACTAATTTTCAAAGTGTGCAATGAAATACTTTGACATTCCACTTACTTTCGCGCCTCAACGTACAAATCGGCGTTTTCTCAGAAAAAGTAAGTGGAAGAGCAGTTCATTTTTAACGGTAGTCTGACGGCGGATACCTCAAAGGCGGTGCCATCCTCAAAACGCATGCCAAGTCGATATACCTAGCATCTTAAATATACTTATAGGCGTGAGGTAATCAGTACAAAAAAAAAAAACTCCATTGGTTACAATTTGTTAATTCGTCGATTGCACATTTAGATTTCTCCTAAAAGTAGTGCCATTATCTCATAGCAATCTAGTTCCGAAAGCCCGCGAGCTTCCATTCGGGCTCGGAAAGAGATTTATCTAGCACGTGTTAAGCAACAGAAAGCTTGATCGCGAACATTCCATTATGGTCTGCAATTTTTTCATTCTCACTTTTGCTCTGAATGTAATATTTGAGCAGTTGATTAGTCATTATAACTAATTATGTGAATAAGCAAAATACAAAATTTAGTCTGACTAGTTTCAAGCGACGGCAAACAACATTATCTTGGTTCTGTCCAGCGTGGCACTTGCATATATTCAAACTTTGGCAAAAGTTACGGGGGACACCCAGTACACTTATCCGTATCTGCCGACTACACTGCGTGCACGAAAGTCTGGTGTGTACCCACACTCTCCACAATCAACAGCCATGTTGCTTGTTTGCCATTGGTGAAGGTTGTTTGCGTTTCAAAGGTGGTTTCATTTTCTTCGCACCTCTAGCGGCTGGCATCGGCGACGCTGGTGTGGTAAGTGAGATGGCATCGTCCTCTGGCCGGTCGTTTATTAAACCACATACCTAGCAATGAGCGGCCGCGCTTACACTGGGCTGTACACCCACTAAGACCGAGCCTCCGCTCCTTACTCATTTCGCTACCCATGCGCCGAGGTTTGGCGTCTCAACGCTTCCAAACGCCCACTTGAGCTAGACTGCCCAGACCCCAGGCTGGTTTTCACAGCATCACCTACTTCCTCACACCGGCGCGAACTTACTCTCAACACTCCTCACCCTCTCCTCTGCGCACCAATCCCACCGGCCCGCGCTTTCTCTCATCAGTCCTCCTCACCCCTTCAAACCTCCGAAATCCTGAGCGCGCTCACATCCACTCTATCGGAGGTAGGAAAGGGGTTTTCGGGTGCAGATATGATGTCGTCTAGCTTCCTTCCTGTATAATGTTTTAGATGCGAGAGCATCTTATGCTCGGGGCAGTGTCCGTTCTGCGGTGGCCGCACTCATACTGCGTAGAGCACTGCACGGGCTCGGGCTTACCCAAAAGCCCGGGCCCGGCCCGGCCCGTGGGCCGGGCCGGGCCGGGTAGAGGAGTTTTTTCACGGGCTCGGGCCGGGCTCGGGCATGGCGTGTGCTTTTTGACCCGGGCCCGGGCCGGGCTCGGGTTTTTTGACGCGGGCCCGGGCCGGGCTCGGGCATTCTGCGAGTTATTCTCGGGCTTCTCAACTCTGAAAAACATGTATTTTTCGGTCTCGGGCCGGGTTCGGGCCGGTTTCGAGTCGGGCTCGGGCCGGGCTCGGGCTTAAGGTAAAGGAGTGGTGGGCCGGGCCGGGCGGGTAATGTAGAATATTTCCGGGCCCGGGCCGGGCCCGGGTCTCGCCATAAATGTTTTGATCGGGCTCGGGCGGGTCGCCCAATGTAAAAACGGGCCCGGGCCGGGCCCGGGCCGCAAAAATCGGCCCGTGCAGTGCTCTAATACTGCGCATGCGCAACTTTCCCTCATTCTCCTTTCCTACGCAGGTGCGCGCTCTCCTCCTCCCCTCTCCCCCACAGGTGCGGCGCAGCAAATCATTACTTATAACTCTCTCACTCTCTCTCTAAGGGTACGCCGGTAGGCGGTGCAAGTGTCGCGGCGCAGTATAAAGCGCGCGTTCGCTGTGCTTCCGTCATTCTCTCTCTGTGCAACGATGTGCGAAACGCCATGAACAACGTCAACGTCGGCGCTAGTTGCAGCGGCAGCGCCACCGCCGCGGAGCAGAGGGAGGCTCGGGAAGCCGAACGTAAACGTCAACGTCGGCAGGAAACTTCTACGGAAGCAACACGGGCTCGGCACGCCGAAGTGGAACGTCAGCTTTATCAAAGCCGACCCCAAACTCCGGGCTCGGAAAGTCGAAGCGCAACGGCAGCGTCGAGCGGCAGCTCCCGATCCCGAAGCGACGAGGCAACGCGAGTCTGCGGCCAGAGCAGCAACACGTTCGAGGCCATTACAACGCCCGGGCTTCGACGGTAGAGTACACCAAGACCTACAGACACGCGCCCTTCATACTAGCAGGGGACTTCAACGTAGACATACTGACAACCGATTGGCTGGTGCAGCACATGAAGGACGTATACTCTTTGCGATGCATTTCCCAAGATCACAAGCGACCCACCACCATCAGGGGAACGTGCATAGACCTCGTCTTCGCAAATTTCAAACTCGACCCTCTGCAGCAAGACCCATTGACGCTACACTTCACCGACCACAAAGCCATCGTCTTCAAGATAACGCGCGCACCGACGCTACGAATCACGTACGATCTCTAAATAAAGATGCAACAACCCCGTACAAATGTCTCCTCTCTTCTCAATACATTCTCTCACTCTAACTTTCATTGGGTTGTGTTGTCAAGTGAAGCGAAACGGAAACTCGATGCGCACCCCCCGCGATGCTTCGCATCCCACCATGGTTGTGAGATATGATGTGATTTTTACTCTTAAACCCTCACCGCATAATGTGTAATATATGATACATATGGATCAACTCGTTCAAAGTCAGGAGTCAAAAAGAAAAAAAAAAATCACAGCATATCCACGGGGTGAATGATGATGAGTGGGCGAAGCTACGGAGGGAATCATCGGATATCCCGCTTAAGGGGACGCTAGCACAAACGCGTTAGAAACGTGCAGTACTCTCTAGTAAGGGGGAGCGGCCACAGCGTCTTACGCAGCCATATACACATGCCGGAGCGTGCACCGCGTTTGCCGACACCATCACATGATTGCTGAGAGAGTATACCCCCCGTATTCATAAACGCTCCTCGACTTGAACTTGACTTGCCACCGCCTTGGGCAGCGCGTTCGAAACGCGTTGAAGGTAAGGCGGAGAGGCCACAGCGTCTTACACCAGCTTCTTACACGTGCCGTAACGCGCTAGAAACGCGGCCTTTCGTTAATGTTGGGTATTTATTGCCATCGTGGTGCGTGCGTCTATGTGCGCTTCGTGGCGTAGTGGTTAGCGCCGCGCGTTCGGAAGCGAGGGGTCCTGGTTCGATTCCGCGCTACGGACACAACTTTCGGAATTTTTTTTCATAAAACGCCGGAAGCGTTCTCCGGAAGCCGGAAGCTGGCTTCCGGAACCGGAAGCGGAACCGGAAGTGGAAGCGGAACCGGAAGTGAATAGAATTACAGCCACTACCACGAAGTGAAATCTGTCGAAACAGCGTGGCTGTGGTTGTGTTCGTTTGGCTTCGGCTTCCTTCTCTCGAAGCTCGGGGTTGGTTTTTCACCGCTGGCGCTTGTCTTCGGCCTCCTTCCCTTGAAGCTCGGGGTTGGCTCGTAGCCGTCGCATCCGCTCTCGTGCCAGCGCCCGCTGACGCTCGCGCCGAGCGGCTTCCATCTTTCGAAACGGCGCGCCGCATATAGAAACACCTGCCCTTATACCCATCGCCTCTCCTCCTCGCGCCCTGCGCGGCCTCTCATTGGTCGCCTCCTACCCTCCAGCGCGCGTCTCTTATTGGCCGCCTCCTCTCTCCAGCATCCCCCTTCTCCTTTCCCGGTCACGTGACCTGCCCTTTCTCCAGCGTGACTCTCATCCTCTACTGTCACGTGAGCTGCGTAACACGGACGGCGAAGGGTCGATTAAGAACAGCTCCGCTGCTAATAAAATCTCCGATATTTATCCGGGATCTTGTATCACGTCTATAGCAATAAAATTACCAGCTGCCATTAGTTTGTAAATAACTTTTGAATTATTTTTTTCCCTCGAACAATGTATGGCGGCAGCTCATCGCACAATTAAGACACCTACCGCAGTGGCTTAGTGGCTATACCGTTGCGATGCTAAGCAAGACGTCTTGGCTTGGCTTCACGGCCGCGGGAAGAAAAGAAAGAAATACGCTATTGTACCATACGTAATTGGGTGCTCGTTAATGATCCCCAGGTGATAACAATTTGTTCGGAGGCCTTCTCTACGGTGCGCCTCATAATCATATCGTGGGTGTGGCACGTAAAATAAAGAACTTAATTTTTTCTGTCATACAACACGCCAAAGCTCATGAATAAGCAGGTTATTTCCACAGCTTTTACATTTGGAGTCCGCACATAAACTCTATCGGATGTTTGTTTGGGGTTTATCACGTTACTGTAATGTTTTAAACGAGAAATACATTTGGGTTGTCTGTGTGAGGAAAAAGTTAATTGCTGTATCATATATGATGCAACATGCAATTAAGAGTTGTTTTGTGAAAGAGAGCCGATGTTTGGTTCCTCATGAGAAAACCAATTTAGTGGCGCAGCTTAATCTATTTGCAGGCTATACTTTTTCTTAGCACCTATATTGTCAAGAATATGTCCTGAAATTGATAGCAGTGTTAGGACAAACACAGCGTGGGGCTACCATGTTCTAAGATAACATAAACACTACCAGAGTGCTTGTTTGCTGTTTATCAGCATAGTTCAAGTGCGAGAATTTCGCACACACCAGTACGCGTTCTTTTTAAATGACTTGCTGCACGTCGTCGACGTTATCCTGCAGGTGTGCTTTCGCGATGTTTAAACCGCGAAATTCATTTTCCACGTCGCACATTTTCTTTAAAATCCTGATCGGACGATGTACTCGCCCGAGCAAAGCTATACGGACCAGAGATTCCGCGATAAAGTCGATTTTCTTCTCCGCCTATAAATGTGACTTGAAATTGAATACTGCAGTCCAATCTTGGCGTTGAGAACTTTCCAGAGCACTCGTAGATTTTGGATTTGTCAATCATGAAAAAATTCGATTTTTTTTCGACGAACCTGCGGTCCGTATACTTTTTCTCACGAGTATAAATGTTCTTCGAAACTAAACAATCGTGGCAAAACGTTGCCCGAAAGTATACACGTGCAGTTCGCCTCGCGTGAGAAATCTGCTCTTGCGCAGCAAAGCGATCACAGCGAAACGGAGAAGGAGCATGGCCTGCACTCCCGGGCCATTTTAAATTATTTTCTACAGGTGGCGCCCGTGACTGGCGTTGCAGCGTCGCCTGGCCGATGCTCGGTTGCACCTCCTCGAGTTTGCTTTTAGGAGCGTGTGATGAGAGATGGTGTTTCCGGATGCTCGTGACATGAGGTATATATGGCTGGGCTGCATTTCACGATATCTATGCGTGACTGTATTCAGTGCATAGGTGCATGCGTGCGTGAGAATATTGGGCTAACTAGCATACAGGGTATTTCAGCTAACAATTTCAAAAATTTCTTAAAGTTGCCTGTGGCAGATAGCACAATTCTAGTTCATGAGCTGGTCTACTCGAAGAGGCGGACATTATTTGCACAAGAAATTGAAATGCATAATCGACTAAATAACAAAAAAATCACTAAATAAGTTTGAAACTAATTACCTTGTGGCCCATATTGCAATTTACAAATTCTAGCCGTGGAGTTCGCAGGGCGTATCCACTTGTAACGAATTCTCAGGATGACATCAGTTCCGAGATATCAATTCCCGAACTTTGCGGAGGAATGCATTGGCATTCCACTTACTTTCTTAACAAACCGTCGTTTTCTGCATTGAAGCGCAAACGTAGCTGGAACGCCAATGCATTTCTCCGAAAAGTTCGGGAATTAATATCTTGAAACTGGTGTAACCCTGAGAATTCATTACAAGTGGATACGCCTTGCGAATTTCTAGGCTAGATTTTGTAAATTACAAAATGGACTTGCAAAAGGTAATTAGTGAAAAACTTAATTAGTGATTGTCTCTTACTTAGTCGATTATGCATTTCAGTTTTTTTGTGCAAGTAATATCCGCCTCTTCGAGTAGACCAGCTCATGAACTAGAATTGTGTTATGTGCCACAGGCAACCTTTAAATGTGTATGAAAATGTTCGCTGAAACACCCGGTATATTCATCGTTTTCTGAATCGGTGTGCCGGCTTGAATTGAAGATTGTGAATCTTGCCTTGGCATAACCAGGACAAGGTGGTGCACGGAGAGTAGTGGTTAGGTTACCGTTCAGTGGTGGCGGCTTTCCCTTTCAGATTTCACCAGGAAACGATTTTTATTCGATATTCTTGGAAAGCAAGCTCTTTATCCGGTAGCCTTGGGTGGCTGTGCGTGTTGAAGCCACGTAAATGGTGACATTCTGCGACTTCTCTGGCTGCGTCTCGTAAAGTCTTGGCCGTCTCAACGTTTTGAGAATGAACTGGATCGATACTTTCATCTCCGTTTCCTATTTTTTCTTTAAGTGCGCCCAAATGATTTCATATTTATGACGTATCGTCTGGGTTCTGTCCGAGTGAAAATCGTTTGCCACAGACGGTGCAGGTAGCAATCTCGCCAAGAAGTAGCGACGGTGCGCAGGTAGGAAGACTGGCACAAATGATTAATTGGATCAATCGAATTGCTCATGGGGGAACCTGTGCGTGGAAACAAGAGTAGCACTGACATTTAAGTTGCCACGATAGCGAAAGCACCATTGGCGGCCCTCGAATCGGATGGGCACAGGTCGCTACCTGTCACTATTTTTTTTATTGCGATTAAGACTTGCACCTAAGGCATAATTCTTGATGTGTATATGCGTATTATAGGTCATAGCTGGTTGTGACGCTGTAGCGGAGGCCGGCTTGCAGTAGGAGACGCGAGCGTTCCTATTGTAAGCCTGGACATGTCCATATTAGGTGGTACGCATCTGCTTCCATCACAGGGACGGAGCAGTATGGACACGTAGCACCAAGTGGTATGCGACCAGTTCCACGTTGAGATCACAGCCGATGTAAGGGCCACCCCGGCTCGAAGCCTCCTAAGCACAACTTCCTCCGCCTAGTAAGGTGAAGGGGGAGGGAGCAGACACACGGTGGGATAAGAGCGCGTGTGTCCTGCCGGACAAAATTTTTACGGGCTCGGAGTGAGTTAAGGGGTTGAGGTGAGAGGGGAATAGACGGAAGATCTAGATTAGGAGGGAAGTGAGCCTGCTGGTCAGCAGCAATGTTGTGAGGGTTCGCAACATGGACTTGAATCCAGTGTACCTTGACGTAAGTAACTGTTTTACTATTCATAGTGTGTATTGTCTCGCAGACTTCCATCGCCTTGTCAACCTTTAGTTCTCGAATAGTCACTAAAGAATCAGTGGAGATATCTAGTTGTTTGATTGTAGGCAGCTTAAATGTGGCATCTTGTACGGCGTTGTGGATGGCGTGAAGTTCCATTACTCGAGCGCTGGCTTCCGTAGATAAATAACGCTGGTGGCCGCTGATGAAATTATGCATAGTATTGGGGAACGATGTCCTCCTGCCGTCTGGAAGGATAGCAGCATCCGTATAGAGTTTGCAGGTGTTAGCGCATGATGCATCGATGATATTGTGCTCTTTAATAATACTTTTTATATCGCTGCGTCGTAACTTCATTGGCTTATTAGTTGTGATGCTGATGAATTCCCAGGGAGGCATTGGATAAGGCTAATTGTCAATCCGAGAGCCGCGTTGAAAATGAGCATGCAACGCAGCGACAACCGGGACAAGTTGCTTTTGATTTCAAGTGCGTTTTCAGGTTGCAAAATTAGCTCTGCAATTGTGTTGAGGTGGGCATGTTCCTGTAAGGTTGGTATCGGAGTAATGCGGGGTAGTGCTGTGATTGTCACATAGCATCGCGATTAATCGTCTCCAACTGTGCCAACTGTGCCAAAGTCGGGCGTTGAAATTGTGCCTGATATGAAATTCGTGGCTGCAAGACTGCACGTACCAGCCGTCGAGCTACGTCAGTACGAGCTCCAGCTGCTTTTGCTGCAATGCGACGAATGAGGTGAAGTGTTTCTGTCGAACTCGGTCTGATTTTACGGAGCCAGTGTGCACCACTGCCGGAGCGGTGAATATCGAGACTACGTATGCAGACCTCAGAGGCCTCAGGGACTGTCACTGCACCGAGTCTAAATGTAAAGGGGTGCTGCGTGATCCTTGCGCGTGCTTTCTTGTTGGCCACCACAACATAGCTTGATTTTTGGGCGGAAATGTCCAACCCTGCTTTCCGAGCGTAGTTGTGCAGAACATCAAGGGCTTCTTAAAACTGTTGAGTTTGTCTAGATACATCTTCATGCACGGACCACAAAATGAAGTCATCCGCATAGATTAAAAATTTCACGTCTGAAACCCGGTGTAGTTGCCAGGCTAGAGGCATTAGAGCAATGTTGAGGAGCCAAAACCGAACTTTGTGGGATTCCTCTGTTAGATGTGAAGCATCCTTCTTGCCTTCCATCCACTCTAATCGCAAATGTGCGGTTCTGATGAATTGACTAGACAAATCTTATGACCCGTGGTGGAAGTCCCAGTTCCAAGTGGTTGGCAATAATGATTTTATGGTCTATATTGTCATAAGCTTTCACTACGTCTGTTGCTACTACCATGCGCACAGCGTGACTGTGTGGTGAAAGCTGTAAAACGTCGTCTGTTAAGATAGAAAGTCCGTCTTCAATTCCCAAGCAAGAACGGAATACAATTGAGCCGGATGATATTTGTGATGGCGTTCAAGCCACCAGGAAGCACGTGAGGCCAGATTCTTTTCTGCGAGCTTGCAGACAGTTGAAGTTAGTGAAATTGAGCGTAAAGCCTGCAGGTTATTTGGAGACTTTCCTGGTTTCAGAATCGGGACAACAATTGAATGCTTCCAATCAGGCGCAGCGTTACCAGTCTCCCATACTTTATTAATAGCCTGAAGAAGTGCGTCGAGAGCTACTCCTTTCATCTTCTAGAAAACCTAATGAGGAATGCCATCAGGACCAGGTGTTGTTCGTTTCTTCAAGTTTCAATCACCACTATTAGTTCGGCCACGCTGAAAGTGCTGGATATTTCGGATTTGGCAGTTGTGTCAGACTCGTCAATTTCGGGGCTGAATGGCGCGTGATCGTACTTCGGTAAAAACGCTCTAGCAGCGTGTTCAGCAAATTCATGTGGCGAACTCCGCATCGCTAACCTAACGCTCACTGCAGGGTCAGGTTGCTTATGACCGCGTTCTATTGACCGGAAAGTAGGTCAAAGTGCTCTGTTTCTAATGCCAGATCCAAGATTCTCGCACTACCATCGTCGTCGAGAAAGTTGTTTTTCGTGCCGACGCGCCTTCGCCGCTATATGGTTAACATGTGCACGGCTACCTGGTACATCGGGATTCCTCGACGCATACACTTCTGCCTGACGTCGCTTTGCCCAAAGTTGCAAAGGAGCGAGGTCCGGTTGAGGTTGGTCCTCGTCAACTGTGGTTACAATGGTGTTATTCCGAAGCAGTTCTTGCGAAGCGGGAAAAATTTCCGAGGGCTCTGAGGGTACTTTATAAATCGATGATTCCCGAAACTTATCCCAATGCGTGACTATTACTGGTCGTCGAAATTTTTTATGCACGTTCTGTGCAAACCAATCATTATTGGCATATGATCACCTGCCCCATGTATCTGGTTCCACCCACCACTGTGGTATTACAGGACCCAACCATCACGTGAGGTCTGGATCGTGTGTTCTGGATACTGCGGGCACAGCACAGGTAGACACAGCATGATGGTAAAAGTGGCATCGCTCATGATGTATTTAACTTGACATCCTCTTCGGGAGTTGTACTTGTATCCCCATTCTGTATGTGGAGCATTGAAGCTTCCACCCACGAGAATAAGAATTCCCGGGTACGCAGACCGTAGATTGGCTATCCACCCCAAGTTCAAACGTGTGCGCTGTGGTGTGGCGTAGAATGACACTAGAATGCCGGTAGTCTTCACTGATAGTTGTCAGGACCCCGGCAGCTTCTTGATTACCACTACACCATGGCTCCAGACCAATCACTGTGTTCCAGATCAATCAATATGCGATGATATATACATACACTGCAGCTTTTCCCGGAGAAGAAGCCATTGTAGTAGCACATCGATCTCTATTAGATGGGTTCTGATGCCCATTAAAACTGGACAGGCAGCATATCTTAATATGCTCTTGAATAAGCAGTTGCCATACATGTAGCTTATTGTATTGAAGCTTGGTTTTAATTTCTCCTAACTTGGAGCTTAGGCCCCGACAATTCCACTGTGGAATTCCATACTGTGACAGTTGATGCAGAGAATTAGCCATGGTGCAGGCAATCCTGAATGAGCAACGTTAGTTGAGCAAGTTGATCTAAAACTGCTGTCCAAACAGCTTGGTTGACCTATTATACCGGACGGGATGCAGGTGTAACAGTGGCATTCGCACTAGTTGATGCATTATGTGTTGGTCCTGTGTTCTGACGCTGCAGAATTACCAATTCTTTATGTTTGCGTAGTTGCTCAACCTCTCTGGCCAGTGCGTCTATCCGAGCGTCAATGTCATCATGGTTATCGTCCGACTGATACAGAGGTTCAGCTAAGTTATGTTTCTTTGTCTGCGACTGCTTGCCACGTTTAAGAGCAGAAGAATACAGTTGTGTTTCCGGGGCTTCTGCTTCTTCTACCATGAGCATATCTGGCTCTTCTGCAAGAACCTCATAACGATTATGAGTTGTTACTATACTATTTTTTGGTATAGCCTTTCGTAGCCGTGCTGCGACATTCTGCTTAGTCGGGCAATTTGTGCATGTCATATCGTGCTCCTCAGATTTACATAAGCCACATCGATATCGAGGTTCGCCTTCTGGTGTGAGCTTTTCTTGGTCAATAGTACGCTCTGGGCAGAATGCCTGCATGTGTACACGTTGAAAGCAGCGGTAGCAGAATATCGCCCGAGGGAGGTAGGGTTTAGGTCGCAATGTACAACCATAGTAGTAAAAACGTTCTGGAATCCACTGGGGGCCCTGTACCGTCACTAAGCAGGTACGGCTTTTGCCCATGAATCTGGCCGCGAGCACCCTAAGTGTCGTGGAGATCAATTCCCGACATATTATCTCAGGGGTGTCTTCCGGGTCAATAGAGAGTTTTAGATAAGGAGACGCAAGCGGCTTGCGTACGCAAGAACTAGGGGCCAAGCTACTGCGCGTGCGCAGACGTAGGTGTCTGCGCATGCGCAGTGCCATTGCAGTGTGGACGGAAGAACTAGGGGCCACGGTATTGCGCATGCGCAGACGTAGGTGCGTGCGCAGTTCCATGGCCCCGTGTTCTTGCGTAGGCAAGCCGCTTGCGTCCTCGAATTTAAAGCTCTCTATAGCCCTAATAGACAACACACCTCTGTATATTAGGGCCCGATGCAAAGTAGCCCTGCACAGGTAGGTGCTGATCTTATGACAGCGGGATAGATTATACACGCGTTGTCGTGTATTCAGAGCAGTCGGTGATGCTCACGTAGATTCCACAAAATGCTACACTCTTCGCGGCGCGTGTGCGCTCTGATAAGACAGACCTCTTTCGCTACCTATAGTCAGGTACAACTTAAGAAGACAGGAGAGGCCCCGGCCAGAGGACCGAAGCGCAGCAGCCGATTGCCTCCGCGACCAAAGAAATAGTCCCGCTGACGCGACTCGCCCCAGCTTGAAGCGCGGGCTGCCATGTTCTCCGTCGGCGGGGACACCGGCCGTCCGGTTCATGACGCAAGTCTATAGTGCGCACCTATTGGTGGAGGTTCGTATGCATCCGCCTTTGAGAGGGCAAATGCCGCTGCCTTCTAAAGTTGTACCCGACTGTAAGTGACTACAAGGTTCGCGAAGATTCGGATGCGTCATGTGCCGGTTGCTCGAGACATATAAGGTGGTAATAGCGATAATTCAACGTAAGCGATAACCGGGAAAGATTAAAATAATGGATGTGTGACAATATTGTACCTAGTTATGTGTCCGCGCTGTGGACGACCGCAAAAGTCGGCACGCTGGACACCCTTGTTAAAGGGGATTAATTAATTATTGCTGGGATTGATTTCCCGAAAGTGCATGGTTGGTTACGAGGGACGCCTTAGGGGAGGGCTGAGGATATGCGTTTACCATCTGGGATTAGTTACCGTGCACCCAAAGCCTGTACACGAGCGTTTTTGCATTCTGCCTGCATGGCATGAGGATGCCACTGCTGGGAATTGAACTCACGACCTTGTGTTCAGCAGCGCAGAGTCGTAGCCACTGCGTTAATGCGGCGGGCGTGGAAGGGGATGAGGCAGTGTTAGGCTAGTCCGCCGATTTACGTTAGTTTCGATGTGTTTGGATTTCTAACACATGGCGGGGTAGTCCTTGGACTTCTGCGTTGACAAGAATGGTTGATATTTTCAAAATATGTCACGTAGAAAGTAGAGTGGCTCCTACCAATGACGCGCTGCGAGTTGCACATCACGTGTAGGCCGTGCACTACGCCTATTGCGTCGTTTGTATCCATAGTACGTGCTCCAGAGCATGTCAGAGAGTGTAAGTCACGCAGAGGTAGTCTCCTATGATTGACGTCAGATGTTGTGAATGGTATTTGCCAAGTCACCTTCTCCTTAAACTCTTCTATGACATTTACACGTACTTTTGTTTGTGTAGCGCATTTCGAATTGTGCAGTTTACGTGCTTTCTGGCGCTTGAATACGCGATACGCTCATCCATTTCAACCCAGAAAGCAAAGCAACTGTGTTTGATCGAAGCCTCAAAAACGGTGTTACTTCTGCTTACCATGTAGTATTTACAGGTTTTGCAATCTCATTAATTTTATTGATCGATATACTGTAAGATTATTGATTATTGCTTCAAACTGCTGACCAGTTTGAGCTATCAGACAAATTAGGAAAAATAAAGGCGAATTGATAAAGTTCGCTAAACGTTTAATTTAGCCTAGTTCCTAACAACGGAATCGAGGTGTCTGAGATACTTCATTGCAGTTTTCCTCATTTTAGACGTGTTCATAATTACATCACGTCAGCACACCGACAGGAACTTGTCATCACGGCTTTCGAGTGTTCGTTACACACCGCTGAGCCGTTAGAAGTGACAGCACTAAGGATCAAGGAATGGAATATCAATCTTTTTTTTTAACACACGGATGAATTGTTGGTGTTATTTTCGCCTCTGGTTCTTTTTATGAGTACAGCTAAAATTACAATGGCACGAGACGCGTGTTGGAAGGCGTGACAAAGGCGCTAGAAAACGAAGGAGAGGGGGGGGGGGCATTTAGTGATGTCAAATTGTAGGGCTTCGGTCGGGAATATTGATCGTGGATTGTTTCTCGGTTTTCATGAAAAGATCATGTCATCTTCCTGCCAGCAAACGAAGCGTATATTGGACTGTCGTACGAGTTCCCCGAAGGCGTCACGAGGACGTCGTTGACTGCGTAGTATTTGATGTAGGGAGTGGTCGCGTACATTTGGCGGCTCCTGGATTGTAATATCGAGAAGCCATGACCGCCAACTTCGTCAGTCCATGTATAAGGTTTTTCAGCACGCCATGAGAGCTCACTTGCAGTACTTATTTCCGTGATACACTGGTTGACGCGGTCCTGTCAGCTATATAGCCAATCACGTAAGTCATCGAAATATTATGTTCGTGCGTTTTTCCATCCTAATTTAGAATAGAGTTGCGCTTCTTGTAGACGGGCTTATCAGGGGCGAAGGATAGATGTGCTGAGCTAAAGAATGCTTACGTGTATCAGTTATTTCTTCAATGCTATCTATATGAACGAGTATGCATGCCTGAAATATAGCGAACGTTTCATGTATGAAGAGGCAGGCGTGATGCTTTATACGACGTCAAAATAGCAAGATACAGATAACGGCGGATGTGGCAGACTGATAATTGTACGATGATAATAGTTCTTAACTTAAATGGCCGCACCAAAATTGCATTCAAAAATACATATTACGTTTCATGATGAGTTAGATTTACTGTTCATCCTTGAACGTATTACAAACGAAATTTTGTTTTCAACCTGCTTGATCCAAGAGATAGACAAAAAGTTGTAACTTCACCCAGTGCTCTGTGAAACCGCTACTGAAACTTTAGTTTTCATATGTGACGTAACAATGTTCAAATTTCACGGCATCATTTAATATTTGTTCGCGCATACTATTTCATATGAAACAAATCGTTAGCTTTGATGACGTTTACATTAGGAATAAGTGTTTAATAAACATTACTTGCACAACGGGAGCGAACAATGTTTGCAAGACAGTGGGTAGACATTGATGCTATTCCACATTGAGTGGTACCCATAATGGCTGTCTTTAAGTAGACAGGGACATTGCTATGAGAAACTGGACATAATACATTCCAGGATCGAAGCAGGTCACACTAACAAGTTTGTTTCCCTAGAGCTCATGAAACGGCCAACCGGGATATGGCTTGTGCCCTTGCATGAGACTAGTTGATGTGGCCTCAGCACCCGCCGTGGTGGCTTGGTGGCTATGGCGTTTCGCTGGTGAGCACGAGATCGCGGGATCGAATTCCGGCCGCGACGGCCGCATTTCGATGGTGGCGGAATGAAAAAAAAATGTCACAGTTTCGCCCTAAGGGCGAAGCAATGAATGCGATAGCAACACAGCAGTGTCATACGAAGTAAGGTGAGCGGCTTTGGTAGCAATATGAATTGTAGTAAACATGAGCTGATTAAGTAAGCAGGTGTGCTGTGGCGTAAGTAGACCGACATGAAGAGAGACTCGATGACCACGAGAAGGCGCGTGTTAAACGGTGGTGTTGATGAGAAGCGCTTCCCGTGGGCAGCGCGTGCGAAGGGACACACCTGTAGCGCTGCACTGCTGATCCGGGCAGCATTGCATGTATAGAGTGCGTTGGAAAATGTGGCCCGACTATTACTAACTGAATGAACAAGCGTGGTGTGAGCGCGCACAAACAAACATGAATAGATCACACTGAATGACTGCAGGCAACGACCGTCAAAACTCTGGCAGCAAGCGGATACGCCGCAGCGGCGAAGGTACGTGCGGTCTATCGCTTCAACGGAAACTGAGCGGCGAATGCACGGCGCATAAAGGTCAGAGCTGTGTGGAGATAAGAGACGGTGCGAGCGAGCGACGAGCGCGGTTGTTGGCAGAGTGGAAGTGCGCCCCCCCCCCCCCCCCCCCCCGCTCCCTCCGGCGCTGGCTTCCCGCTTCCTTGCTTGCGCGTGGGAGATTGAGTGCGTTCGCTCTCCGTGATAGCGCGCGTCCCCGCACGCTTCCGCTCGGGCATACGGCACGCGGCGAAGATGTTATCTATAGGGAACCTCACGGCGACGACGACGGCGACGCCGACGGCAGAAATCCGGTTTAAGTGTCCATATAATTGCTATCGCAATAAAAAGAAAACGCCCATGTCCCGTGCATTGGGCGCACGTTAACGCACCCCACGTGGTCAAAATTTATCCGGATCCCCGTGCCTCATAATCAGGTCATGGTTTCATCACGTAAAACCCCAGAATTTACTTTTTTCAGATGTGGCTTCAGTAAATCAGAAACTACAGTTGAAAACACCTACAAGCAAAAAGGAGGACCTTTATAACAATGGTTTAAACTATAGGAATGGGTGCATATTACGATCGGTGTTCGCACACATTGCTGAAGAAGTTTATGCTTGAGGAAATTTTGTGCGTGAACGACTGCTGACGAAATATGATTCTAAAGGTGCCTGCTACTTGACCTTACAAACGCTCAAGTTTCGTCTGTGTGGCACTGTCATTTCCTGTAATGATTACGGACGCGCGTTAGGCCTCACAAACAAGTTGGGGTGTCTTGGCCTGTCTACAATGATAGTGCGACTCATAGGTGATCGTCACCGCATTGTGAAAGCCGCAGATCAGTCTACTTAAGCTTCAAAGAAACTGCGAAGTAAATATGGGTTGCTACACGAGCAAGAGCAAACATGAACAAGGCTTTGGGAGAACCAAGTTGTGAAAATTTGTGAACTGTAGAATTCATAAACATGTTTTTTTGGGTCAGAGGCAACTGTTTCAAACCTTTTTATTGATTTGTTCCGAGCAAACCTTCCCTGGGCAAGAGCTAGCTTTTGTTAATTTTCGCCTATGCAAACAAGCATAAAGCTTTGTTATAAATGTTTCTATTTAAACCTTACGTTTCAACTACATAAACTCAATGTTTATGTATGCAATAAACTAGAATAACTGAAATTATGTAAAAATTCCTATTTGGTTAAAGGAATACTTATACGGAAGGGCATGCTTGCTGGTTACTTGAGCATTACATAACCAACATTGTACTTATCTTGTTCATTTCGGTTCCTCGCAAGAGAACGTTAATCTATCCTTCCACTAAAAATATGTTACAATGAGATAACTTAAAGTTATGATTTTGGTGGCAGGCGCAAGTGTAATATTTTGTTTTCCAAACAAAAATAGGCTTTAAAAATGCGCCTTTTGAGATCTGCATTCGTTTCTTCAAAGAAAGAAAATGACAGAATGTGGCCGCATATTTAGGTAAATAAACATAGAACGACAATAGTCACATATAGTACGGGAATCGACATGACGCGAGATAGCGTTTAGCTAGAGTTTCGTACGCATCTTGAAGATGTGTAGTACGTATAAACAATGATTTTTATGCAATGTAATTATTCCTCAAAATAAGACCCCAAGTAAACAATGCTGTTTCCGAAGGCTCTTGTAGCTGTAGACTGTTCAGTTTGAAAGCGAAAGGCAGATTTGCCAATGAAATTTAAAAATATATATGTACACAACATTTAGCTGCTCTAGTAACTTACATGAAATTTTATTAGGCACATACCAAACGCAACGTTAAAACGTCTGAACGTACTGAACAGGAAAAATGATAATGTACCTTGTACCGGCCGGCCAAACTGCCTTTGTAGTCGTGATTATATGTCACTTTTGTTCTACATGCAGTAAAGACCAACGGAAGAACAAGCGTGCGACGAAATAAATACGAAGAGGCTTCTGAGTTCAGCATTCACCTTCTCGGCGTTTCTCCAAGATGGCTTTGAACACTACGCAACTACGGGTCACCGTTGCTGCCGTGAGTCTTTCGGGCCGCTTATATCTTATAGACGTTTTATACGTTCCGTAGCGACTTTGCTCGCTGGATCTTTTGTGGCATGCGGAGCACTTTATACTTTTCTGGAAGAGATGATGTTAGGCGTATGACACATTATCAGTGGTTCATAGTGTCGAACCTTCCAATTATCGCTAGTTCAGGAGAAAAAGTCACAGGCCTGCGCGGCACACGCAGCACAGTCACAGCGTAAGCTGTTGGAGCAGCTCAAGAGTATACATATATAGCTCCAATTTCGGCACCACACACACCAGGGTCTTCGCGACAAAGTCTCTTCGCCTCGTTTTGACGAAAACGATCTGAACTGTCCGCCCGGCGTCGACGGCGAGCTGCGGCTTGTAATGCTCGCTACACAGCAGTCTGCTGAGACCGATGATGCCTGGCTGTAGCCGCGCACGTACCTCTACGGAATCGCTCCTTCAGCAGCGGTTTGTGAGCCCGATGATGCCTGGTTGTAGCCGCGCATGTAGCTCTACGATTCGCTTCTGCAGCAGCGGTTCGTACCTTGCGAGGAGACGCCATAACGTGTACCAAAGAGGTATCTAGAATACGTGGCGCACATCTCACATCGGAAGTGCGTTGAGAGCGCGCGTCGTCTGAACCGCATCTCGTCGTCTGCGCCTGCGCACGCTGCGTTTGCAGGCGCCTTACCTAGATGGCGCCACCATACTGGCGGAGGCTCGGGTTGTCTGCGCCTGTGCGCGCGCTTGGGGAGCATTTATAGCGCATTTTCCCGTTTCCCGATAGCAAGCGCTTGCGTGGCTCAGTGGTAGAGTATCTGGCTCCCACGTAGCGGGCTTGGGTTCGATCCCGGCAGGAACCGGGTACTTTTTTCGCATTTCTGGCCATAGCGGTTACGGTCCCCAATGGTGGTGCGCGGCGGCAGCGGCGGCGGACACCATCGCGAACCGAAACGGCTATTGCATTGAGCCCATAAGAGCTTACGCTGTAAAAAAAATTTAAGCGCGGAATAAAAATGAAGCGATGTAGCTCATGGGTCATCATAACTGAGCACTGAGAGATAGAGAAGAAGAGGAGGATGTTGGGTCCACATTTGCAAAGCTAGTCTACTCGAACATTTTTTCTCAACGCATTGTCGAACATCAAGAGACCCGAAAGGCCCTTAGTGAACACTTCATGCTTTGCGTATATATGATTCTCCCTGTTCTGCGGGCATGTAAGTGCGCTGAATGATAGGTAAGAATGAGTAGCGATAAACAGCTTCCGCCACAAATTTGCGAACTACTGTATGAGCGACAGGAGCAATCACTGCGCCTTGTCACGTGGCCCTTTGAGCAAAATATCAGGCAAGTTTGCACTCGGTCGCGCAAAGCTTAGGCACAGCGAAGCTTACTGGCTGCTACTACTAGGTATGAACTTGGTTGCTGCTAGGTCTTAACTTGGTTCAACTTAACTACGCATGTAGGAAGGTATTCTCGTGTGATTATTTTCGGAGGTACCTTCCCTTTCGAGACATTTCGCGTGACTTGCGCTGGACTCGTAGGCGCCTACGAGCGACGGCGCTCCTGGCATGCCACAAATAAAGTCCCTATATGAGAAAAGTACCGCCATCTACTCTTTCCTCCGCCGCCTCCTCTCCTAAAGCGCTTGCTTTTTTCTATACTTTTTGCTTGCGAAAGCCGAGTCGACGGTGGCGCACCTAGAAAGTCCACGTTGAAGGTTTCAGGCCGGGCGCGCGCCGCCGCCACCGCCGGCGACTGCGGCTGCGCAGAGGACTTTCAACATGGCTCTGAGGTGGAAAAAAAGAAAATATAAAGAAGTGAAAAGCGCGCGCTATCATCGTCCAATCGGATATACAGGAGAGAGAGAAGCGGCGTTTATCAAAGGATGGCGGTACTTTTCTTATATAGGGACTTTAGCCACAAACGCAGGCAGGCTAACCAAGTTTGGTACAGTGCCTAGAACGCTGTCGCTTGCCGACGTCGAACGCGTTGGAGGCTAGTCGCTCGATATCAGTCGGCCAGCTTCGCTGTGTCTTGAGCTTTGCGTGGCCTAGTGCAAGCTTTCGCTTTTTTTTTTCTCCTGGCTCAGTGCGCCGCGGAGAGAAGAGAGACAGGGGTCCGGAAGGCAGGGAGCTGGCGAGGAGGAGAACGCGTGCGCATGCACGCCGTCTCCTCGTCCTCATTTTCTTCCGGGTTGCCATGGCTACCACGGCTACAAATTACGGCTGGCTTAAACAGCTTCGCTGTTAAAATAGTGCTTGGAATCTAGTAGAAGTGAGTGGTGACGTTCCTCTCAAGATATGACACGATGAACGTTGGCTTTGCTTGCAGCGAGTAACTAGAGCAGTGGTTCTCCTACAGTAGCATGCTCCAATGATACATTTTATGATATTCCAATGATACGCATGAGTCACACATAAACGTTGTCAGCACGCGTAAACGCTCATTACATGAATTGTAGGGCTGGACGATGTTGGCAACGAAAGCTTCGAAGTCGAGTTAGTAAGGTGGTCCGGCCACAGCGTCTTTCAGATATGTAGTGGCCTAATGGCTTGAAACCTTCAAAGCTGTGAAGTTGGTTCTGTGCAGGCTCCGCCATGGGTACAGCCGGAATACAAAGGGGAAAAGCTCCACGTGGCCGGCATATTTGGCCACATCCTGCAAGCACTCGCTGACTTCGTTCCTTTCAGGTGAATAAACTGCTTAGTGCGGCGTGTTGCTATTTTTTTTTTTTTGGCCAGGATTTTTACAGCAAGGGCGAGGAAATAAAAGATAACATACGCACTTGTTTCTCATGGGCGACATCGCTTCAACATGTGGGGCGGCCAATATACACACCCAAACTCCAATTTATTCAGCACCTTAATAATAGGGGAAACAATAAACGGCCGAATGCGATAGAGCGGTTATATAACGACACGTAGAATAAGTAAAATATTGTAAAATAGTGTTGACGAAATTAACCCTATGCGTATAACAGTCCTGCCTGGCGATTTTTCAGCTTCCACGTCACGTACGACCCACAGCGTTCGTTCGGCACTCGCCTCGACAACGGCAGTTACACCGGCATAATCGGACTCCTGCAGACCGGGGTAAGCGATTTTCCCGCCTTGTAACGGGACGTTTGCTTGCACATGTCTGTATGCCGCGGACTCTTTGTCATTCGAGTCTATTGCTGAAAGGAAGTAGGACGTACAAGAAGACAGGTCGCCACAAATATCATGATACGTAAATAATGTCCTAGTAAACAGAGAGTTGTCCAATATTTCCTGATGCTTTTATTTCATATAAAATTAGCGTAACTTGCACTAGAGGCGCCATGCTATAGAGACAGCGGAGCTGATGGGACCCTAGCTAGCTGGTCCTGGCTTTGAGCTAGACTAAGCACTACCAAATCATCCCCAGCATTTCCCGGATTTATTGATTATTGATCGATTATCGATTAGCTATTGATTGGCTATCGATTGGCTATAGCATCGTATTGGCAACGTATTTGGGCTAGGCTAAGCACTGCCAAATCATGCCCAGCATTTTCTGGAATTTATTGATTATTGATCGATTATTGATTAACCACTGATTGGCTATCGATGGCTGGATAAGCTTAAGTAGTCCCAACCATGCTTAGCTAGACTTGCTTGTTCAGCTTCGCTAGTTCACAGGGGTATGTGTCATTGCGCTTGGACCCTTTCTGCACTGCCGCCAGAATCGGCCCACATGTTTTCCGACGACGGATGGACTAAAGGCCAGCTTAAAGAGCTCCGCTGTTAAAATTATATCATCAGTGTCCCATAGTGCAGTTCCCTGTTCGCAATAGCTTTACAGATCAAGATGGCAACAGGCGGCACTCCGATGCATCTGCAACTATAAACTTTCTCCAACAAATTACTCCTAGGACCAACATTATTGCTGCGAAGTTTTACCCCGACACCTCTAGAGGTGTGAGAAGATATTGTTCATTCATATTTAGTATTAAATAAACAAATATGAGAGGGTAGGTCTCTTTAGCGCTAGCTATTCGAAATTCAAAGAAAAAGAAAGAAGGAAACAAGATGACAAAGACACATAACGAAATATAAAACAAACACTGCAGACACTATGACACTACTCACAAGCACGTAACTACGAGTTGGAAAAGTCACCACATCACACTAAAGGAATCCCACATCAAAACTGGTCTATCAACTTTAATGGAATGCGTCACACTCAACCGGCACTCAGCCGCAGCTCGAGCTGCCACTGATTGCCGGTTGAGTGTTACGTAATATCATGATCATGATATTGTGCACCGTTGAATACCCCACTAAAGCTCCAATGCCCAGTCAACAGAAATTATTTCCCACAGAACCCTATTATCCTACACATCTCTGTATTGCTCGAATGGTAGCCATTTGCATGTCCAGCATCCCTTCCAAATTTCATCGCGCCAAGTTCACCCGTTCTCTCAAAGTAAAATAGTATACACGTCTTGCGTTGACCATTTTAGGGGATGTTTGCGCATCTATTCGCAATAACGATTTCTCAGTACGAGGTTCAGTAGAGGTCTGCAGGTATGCTGCTGACGGGCGAATTAAGCACAGCGACCCATTACTTACTTTCCACGAAATAGTTTCTCACTACCAGTTAGAGCGGAGGAGTATTCCACTACCTCATCCTAAGCTCAACAGGTCTCAATCGTCGACTTTTAGAATGCTCCAAACGGGGTGCTTTCCTTCGAGGGGCTTTCTAAGTCGCATCGCCCCAAATATAGAACCACGCTGTCCAGATTGTGGTGTGCATTTCTGTACATTGGCTCACATGCTCTGGCAGTGCCCTGCGTTACGTAACGCACCGTTAAACAAAGAAGCGGACTGGGACAAATGCCCTTAAAAGCAGCGTACTCTAAGTCCAACTCCAGGCTGTCCAGAGGGCCTGCGAAAGGGCGGAGGACCACGGTCTTCCTGCCCCTACGTGGACGCGGCCAGCGACTACTACGGACTTCCCACAGGGGGTCCCCACGTAGTTCCTCGGGACCAAATAAAGTTCATGTCTGTCTGTCTGTCAGTCTACAATAAATTAATAACATTGCTGCAAAGATGAAAATAAAATCAAGCAAGCAAGCACTACTTCAATAAACATTTTGTCTCATGTTAGCGAACTTAAATTTAATGAAATACCATGTCTTATTTTTGCCGATCTGATGACATGTCACGATAGAATTCAGCGGTAAACGAAAACAACAGAAGGATGAGGCACGGCAGTTCCTCTACGTAGAAAGCGACAAAGAGTCGCACAGCGGTTCCGTGCTGAAGAGCCACCACTTTCACTCATCTTATTGACGCAATTATCTCATTTTCCACTCTTTTTAGGTAATATATGTGAACCCCACACATTCTTTTATGAGGCAACTAATAGTCACATTCGAAGGGAGATTTCTCGCTTTTAAGATAAGCAACCTTCTGCATACTTTCTGAAAAAAAAATGGCCGGTGCTTTCTTCAAACGCCTGACGTATAAATGCCGTCTTCTGGCTATTTCGCTTTCTTTGCACTTGTGCAGGAGGTTGACCTGGCCGCTTCCTCGGTCTTCTTGCAGTCTGACCGCGCAGAGGTGGTGACGTACGCACCCGTCATGTACACCAGCCACTGCGCGCTGATCGCTGTCGCCGGAAAGCCTTCTGTCAACGCGTTCGGATACCTGCTTGTCTTCGATTGGCAGGCAAGCCAGCCATCGTCATAAAACTTATCTGGCTGTCTGGAAAAATATTGTACGGAAAGATAACGTGCGCCCGAGGGGAAAAAAAGAATGAGAAAGCGGTGCAAGGTATAGTTATGGAGAGGAAACAATAGCTTGATTTTTTTTATTGGTATGCACATTTGGCATCCTATAACTTTCATTGTGTTCTTTCTCATTTACGTCTCCATGTCGTTATCTAATGCTGAGTGGATGGCCAGAGCTTGACACATATGGAAAACCCCTGGGGGGGGGGGGGGGGGGGGTTCGTTACGAACGAAGTTGGAAGTCGATTCAACCCCTAGTTGAATCGGATCATAAACAATGTCTTCCTGTGTGAGTTCGCGGCGTCAGCGAATTGACCGATAATTTCCTTCTTTCCTTCTACCTCTCTCTCCCTGTGATCTTTGTGTTCCGCATTCCCCTTCCCCCGGTGTAGCGCAGCCAACCGGACGTTATTCTGGTTAACCTTTCTTTCTTTCTTTCTTTCTTTCTTTCTTTCTTTCTTTCTTTCTTTCTTTCTTTCTTTCTTTCTTCTCTTCTTTATTCACAGGGAGAGTAAGAGAAGCGTCATACCACTTAAATTGTTTTACTGTACTATCTTTGGGATCGGACCACGTTTTTAGATTGCACATGGCCACGGAAACGGCCCATGTTAAGGCTGTACTACCTTCGGGATCGACCCGTCTAAGACACTAGAAACATACATATCGTACATACGCGATACGCAAACGTGTGGGAAACTTGCTAAGAAAGACACTGGGTTTAGAATGCCCCCCCCCCCCCCTTCCCCTTTACATATCCAGAGTGGATGGCCAGAGGTTGACAAATGACGGTGACAAGAACTTTATTTGGTCCTTTTTTTTCCCGGCCAGGCGTGGGTAGTGATTGTCGCCATGGTTCCGCTGATGTCCGCGGGTCTCGCTTACGTCGAAAGACGGCGGCCACGAAACAGAGACAGCTTCTTCCGAGAGGCGTACGACAACGTCTGGGACATACTCTGCTCTTTCGCCTACAAAGGTGAGCATCGAAATGTGTGAAATTTGTGTTCTGAGGCGTGAGGCCGGTGTTCTTATTCGATCGGTTGATGCCGTTGGTGCTACTATGCACCCCACTGCGATAAATTGTTTCAGTGAGAAAAAAAAAAAGACAAAGAAAACGAATACCAATACGACAAGAAGAGTGCAAAAAATAAAATACAGATTCAGCGCATAGCGCGACAGTAAAGATACTTGTAGGCTTCGCTTCACGTCATGAAAGCTTCGCTTCACGTAGAACACGTGCGTGACAACCGCTTTCTTTTCTTTTCTTTTTTCATTTTCTGTAGGCTCCGTACAGTGAACAGGCGGCGCAGCTGCGCAGCAGTGGTGGCGCGATGCTCAGCGTCGCATGTGGCGGGCGGCGCGAAACTGGGAAGGGGGGAAGACAGCGAGATTTCGGAACTACGTATACACGCCTCCGAAAGCCGCGCGCATATCCGCGATCCGTCTTCTTTTTTTTTTTTTGTGCGTGTGTGTACGTGAAAGTACAAGCGTGGCCCTCTGTGATGTCACAAATAGTTTTTGCGGGGTTCAGGCCTATTAAAGGAATAGACGATTACTTTCACGGTGCAGCGTTAACCAGCGGAGGCAAGCTCTACGCTGCTTCGCATGTTGCTTGTGTGAAAGAAGTGGACGGCGTGGACGTTCACGCGAAGTGCCGTTCGCAACAGGGAAAGCAAGTATACGACGTCATCCTTCACGTGAGTAAAGCTTACTATTATACTAAAATTGAAGTAACTAAACTGGCACCCTGAAAACGTTGTAGTTGACTGATTTTTAATCGACGCCTCACTGTTGGCAATGCATGCCTCATTTCGCTCCGGCGCGTTGTACGCCGCGGCCTATCATTTGATGCCCCTGTCACACTGTTACTTTAGATTGTCATACAGCTCGATCTGGACCGCGTGCAGCTACACACTCACTCGTAGGCTGTCGTCAGCACAGTCATGTCGAGTGAGCTAAACGATTCGGATTGTTGGATCGTGTGGCAGTGACCATGCTATCCTCGTTGACTCGTTTGGGACCCAGTCGGAGCCACCTGCTGCGCTGATAAACGAGATTTATTAACTAGGCGATCTTAATTTACATGACGCGAATGTTCGTTTTTCACCATGTACAATGATCGAGGCTCATTAGGCCCCTTTCACAAGATACGATTTCGCTGGCGAATTCCTTTCCTTGCATACGCACTTTGCTTTTACAATGATACATCGCAAATGTATATCGCAAGAAAAATCGCACAATGTGAAACCGCGCCTCTCAAGCGCCAGCGGCCGAAACGAGAATCGTCGAATTAGTGCTCGCCAGCACAAAATAGGCTTCCTTGGCATAAAATATTACTCATCGCACATGCCAGTGTTATGCTGATCATACCGAATGCTAAGACAACGGCAAGCAGTCGTCAAATCAGCAAAGTCGTGACAAATTTCTTTTAAATGTTCAGCAGCTGGTCATGGCCGCTGGCGTCGCACAACGAGCTGTGAAACGCGCATGTGTAGCACGCTTTACAGAACAAAACCTTATCACAAATATCAAAGAAGCTGACTTACTTTACTCTCCTCACAGCTGCGATCCATTTCTTTCGCCGTTCGATCTCATAAGACTTGCCAGGAAACCTGTACAACTTTATCCCGGGCTGGCCTTCGTGGTCGTGACAGCCCTTTACGCAGCAGTATCGCCGGTTCCACTTGCCTTTTTTTTTTCACCTCCGACGCTTGCCGATGAAGCGCATGCCATTGCACCGTCGCAAGACGTATAAAAAAATAAGGAGGCTGGTGAACAAAGCAAAACGGCTTCAACCGTGGCCGAGACGAAATGTAGCGCGCGGGAAAGAATACTCATCGAGCCGGCCGAGCTGCGGCGCCCACTTCCCAACACTGCTGCGTCGCTGCGCCAGATGGCGCCAGAGCAGCCGCAAACTCGACTGTACAGACGCAGTAGCCAGCGGCAGCGATGGTCAGCAAAGTCCAGGACGGTTAAAGCTTTGATAAATGTGTTAGATGAGCAATGACAGTGAGTGCTTCAAAATCCGTAAACTTCCTAAGAAAGAAAACAATGACACCGGCAGAGTTGTGAGACCTTCCAGAATGACCCCCGAATCTCTGATGAAGCGAAGTTCGAGAAAAAAAAAGAAAAAGAAAGAAGAAAAACTCGCCATGCGGCCAAGCCGTCACTAGTATTATTTAAGGACAAGCTTGATGATGTCTTTTACCGTGAAGTATTAGCGAAACAATCATTTTTGTAGCGTTAGCTACACTGGCCTAGCCAAGCCCGTTTCGCGCGGCACATCAAGAGCCGTGCTGCGCATGCGCAAGGATCAGTGATGTCACACGGCTTGCGCACCACCGGAGCCACCGGAGCCGGCACCTCTCGCGCACTCCGCCGCCGCCGCGCGCGACTCACCGCCGCCGGTCTGCGCATTCCAGAGGAGTGACGTCGTAGCCGTGGTAGACGCACTGGCGCCGGCGCGCGCTCGCTCGCTGTGCACTCGCCGCCTGACACTGCGCTGGAGCCGCTGCGCTTCTGACTGGCGTTTGCCAATGTGGTATAGCCATGGAGAAGGAGAGCACAAATGCTGCTCAACAGCGCAGAAGAACGGAGAAGCTTGACTCATCGGATCCCGAAGTAGTTGCCTGGCAATTAGCGGTTGAGCGTAGGAGGAATGAATACATGTGCCACATAATACGCATACCGCGTGTGTGTCATTGGAGCAGCAGTAATCATGACAATCAAGCTAATCCTTGACAATCTAGACAACCAGGAAAGCTAAGAATAATCATCTGAACCTTTGCCAACGCTACGTATATCCTGGCATAGCCGAGCTAAGCCACTGCACGTTTTTTTTTTGTTTATCAGCAATTTGGCCATTATGGACGCCTTTGTTACTGTTTTAGTTTTTATTAGTTATTACAGTTAGCACCAGTTAAGTCGTAGGCTCGGTTTGAGCGGTGAATTAAATTTTATGCGTAAGTGTCAAAAGACCCATTGAGCGAAATGCAGCTCCTATAATGTGAAACTTGGGGAGGTGCGAAGCATGCAGTGATGCACCACTAATGGGCTCATACTGCCTTCAGCAATGGCTCATAGACGTCAGACTCTGGAGTTTTGCAAGACGCGTAGCGCCACCTGCCGGTGCGAAGACGTAATAATTGAGTAGTGCATAGTCCGACTCCCTTGCTAAGTTGCCTAAGGAGCTACGAGTGCGAAACAACGATTTAACTTAATTTTCGTTCATATTGCGAATGTTTTGCGCATTTAATACCCAAAATGAGAGCTATGAATTTCTCCGCTAGTCGGACGCGCCGCCGAACTGCCATAAAGTTCTTGTTGACGATGGCGAGCACGACGGCAACCGCGACAGCTCCGCGCGCTACGAAGAAACGCCGCAATCGACGTTACTGTTGCGTTGTAAATTGCCATGAACGTGAAGGGACTGAATAACAACGTTCAGTTTTACCGATTTCCATCCCGGTCGTATGAAGGAGAAAGGCGAGAGCGCTGGATACGGGCCGTTCGCGTGTTGGGTAAGCGAATTACTCGCATTCTCCACAACACAGCCGCTCACATGAGAAAGTGTGATAATGTTGGTCTACTGTAATTGTGTTGCGTAGCCCTGACGAGGGACTATGGCAACCAAGTGAAAACTGAAGAATCTGCAGCCGCCCCTTCGTTGGCAACAGAATAAACAAAGTTGTGAACCATCCTGCGTATGTGCCATCGATATTTCTACCTGTTTACACACGTCCGCCTCCGCTTGACTCAGCAAGTGGAACGGAGAGATTTGGCAGGTCAGTTTAACCAAACATTTTGGTTCCTTTACGAATTCAAAATCGTGTTCTAGGGCATTGTGGTATCGCGAGCTCATTTCTAGTTTCGGCTTTTCCGATACAACAAGCACGTTTCGCAATGCACTGAGCCCTCTTGACTGCGTTTTTTTTTTAATCTGAGCAATAAAGTTGCTGTGGGAGCACTGGATGAGTAATTGCGAAGTAACGCCCGTGTGTAGAAAAAAATGTTTTGTTTATTTACATTCATTTGTGCGCGTGTGTTGTTTTAAGCGTCTGCTAAAATTCAAGGGTACTGAGCGGTGCTGTAGCTCCCGCGAGACAGGAATATGCTTCGCGGAGGGACTGTAGGAAGGTTACTTTCGTTATGTTCGCAGGCTGTTTGCTGCCCGAAAAAGGCTTTGGAAGAATTTATTTTCTGTAAATAATTACGACATTAAACATTACGATAAAATGCTTAACCCTTTGAGGGTCGATTTTCATTTTTGCCTAGTGCGACCCCCCAGGGTCGATTTCTTTAATTGCTGATTTAAATTCTTCGAAAGAACCAATTTCGAAAAAAAATGGTCGTAATTTTTAGAGTGATCGTAAAGTGACGAGAAAATAGATTGTGTTGTAAAATACACAATGTTTATTCATGAATAAGAAGATAAGCGAACTGAAAAATGGTTGTGTGCACGTCCGAAAACCGAAACAAGTGAGAAGCATTCGTCTTATCGCCAACAAGGTGCGATAGAGTTTTCGTGGTCTCCAAAAAAGGAAACCCCAAAACGGTAGCATCGTTTGTGTATATACGCGCCTGCCCGGCAACAGATGTAATCGCGCCGCAGTGAGCGATAAACAATCGAATAACAAGCGGTCTCCCTTTGAGAGATTTGAAACCAGATAGCCATCAGTTTAGCGCGTGCAACAACACGCGAATGCTAACACGTGTTCAAACGAATAAATCCCAAAATATCGTTCGTGACAACCTTTAGGTTTGGTTTGCCTTCGGTTGTACCCCGCGAAAACGGACACGCACGTATCTCCATTTGCAGTAAATACAAACGGAAGACAACCGTGAAGAAAACATTCGAAGATGCGCGATAACACGCTCGAACGCCCAGGAAGCGAGAGCTGAAGCGAGAACGCAACTGAAAAGGCGAAGGTCGCCAGGGCCATTCGCCCCTGATAAAGCGAGCTTTTTACCACTGACCGTAAGCTACATAGTTAACTGACTTAATCATATATGTACTTCATCGCTTTGACATTATAAACGCACCCACATTTAACACATTTAGGCGCTAGAGAACGGACATCGGAGTGCTTGCCTCGAACTCGACGTTGTACGATGCTCGCTGTACTTGCGAGTTGCAGCGCGCCGAAATAACACCTGAAACTTCTTTTACATTGTACACGTACTTCGCTCTCCTCCCTTTCCGAAGCGTGCATGGAAGAAAGAAGCTTTCCAGGTCCTTGATTTTTAGGAAACCGTGCCTCAACAAAACCGAAAGACGGGGCTCCATTGTGGCCTATGCAGCTTCGCTTGCGGACAGCTTTCTTTGCACTACTCAGTTTGCGCCAACGCTGCGATGGGGGCGCTGGTGGCGGGTTTTTCCGCAGCGCCGCCTGGGCAGAGTCTGAAGTCTATAGCCCCGTAAACGCGGCCTCCCCATTACGACGACAGAAGAGAAGTGAAATTCGACGCTGGAATCAGCGGCAACGCAGACAGCTGTGGAAGATGACAACGACGTCGAGCGCGAGCACGAACCGCTTGCTCACCGTGACGACGACGACAGGAGACTCCGACAGCCCGGGCGCATAAGGTGTTTCGCACCGAAAGAAAAGAAAACAAAAAGAAAAAACAATACAAAACAAAACAAAACGTGGGCAGCTTGCACTAGTGGTGCAAGGCTGGAGTAAACAGCGGAGCTGGTGATCGACCTAGCTTTTCTTCCAGGTTTTAGTAGGCTTGGCTAAGTTTTGCTACGCAATGTTAAGTGCTGCTGGGCACGGTATTCAGAATCGGCTCGCCGCCGACGTGCAGATTCTCGCCTTGCCGCGCTTCAAGATGAGCGGCTTCTTTTTCGGGTGTCCGGATCTTCTTTGGTCGTCCCATGTCAGGCTACATGCACTCGCCACAGAGTCAACGACAGTTCTGCCGCCGTGACCGTCGCGGCGGCTCTGAACTTTATGCCCCTGGTGACGTCACGGCCAAGCTGCGCCTCCACACTTGCCGGGGCGTGGCTGGTCGAAACCTGCCGAGCCGACGCCAGAGGCGCCTGCTGCAGTCACGGACACCGGGCGCTTTCGGCGCGAACGCAGGGACACGTGGAAACGCGGACGGCATCGGCAGCAGCTCTGCGCGTTGCCTCGTTGGTGCTGCTACAGTGGTTAGAATAGTGCTGCTACAATTTCTATCTCTCTCTCTCTCTCTCGCTCTCATTTTTTCTTTCCCTCTCCCGAGCATTGCGCGCGCCGCCCGCATGCTCTCCTTCCCTCTGCTTACCGTCCCATGTCAAGGCAACAGGTGCACGGCCCGGAGAGGAAGTGAAGCACACGCCGCTCCGCGAGGTGGTTGCTAGGCAACCCAGGTGACTCATCACTCAGTGATGTTTTGCGGCTCGTGGCACAACTTACGGCCGGCTTAAACAGCTCCGCTGTTAAAAAAAAGCGTGATGCCCTTCCAACTCACTGTGAAGAGGGAAGAACACCGAAGCTGTTGAGTCTATATTTTTGGAACTCTATTGGGACTATATTTGCGTGCATTTTGGAATTCAAGAGACGTGCACTCAAAGTTCCCGGTTCACCAAGCCATCCTTGACGACCATGTTAGCCGTGAACATGTGCGGCTTCTTTCTAGTCAGGAGAATAGTGCTGGGTAAGTTGCCGGTGTTCGTGTGCGTCATAGTGGGGACTTTAGCCTGTGTGCATTGGCATGCAAAGGCATACATAACAATTGCGAAAAGAGACTAAGTTTTATTTAATTTTAGAGTCCGGCTGCCTGACGGCGGCGCGCGTACCAGCGCAACACACGCATGACCGCCAAGGGAGAAGCCACGTCACCTTATACGAACCCCCCACCCCCCGGACATTTTAGTAGGCGCCACGAGGTGGCGCTACGCTTTGAAGCGGTGCAACTTTCAGCTGGCGCCACAAGGGTACGCGACGCTCCGGAGCGATGTGCGATAACACACAAAGAACCTAAACATCATATTGTAGAGACTTTGATGTTTTTAGGCGCGAAGCACCTTATGCGCCCGGGCTGTCGGCGTCTCCTGTCGTCGTCGTCATCGTCATAGTCACGGTAAGCAAGCGGCTCGTGCTCGCGCTCAGCACGCGCTCAGCACGCGCTCGACACGCGCTCGACACGAGCGCGTGCCGAGCGTCCCGCGTTCGTCGTCGTCGTCGTCTTCCACAGCTGGCTGCGTTGCCGCTCATGGTTTCAGCGTAGAATTTCACTTCTCTTATGTCGTCGTAATGGGGACGCCTCGTTTACGGGGTATGAGCTTGCGCTTACTGGCCCCATCTGCGAGGTAGTTCTTAGCGACTCACAATCCACAGTTCGTAACTACGCGCGGGGGCTCATTTCCCCCGAAGCTTTTCAGATCCTAAGGAAAGCTGATCGACAGCGCTTCGATAGCACCGCGATCATGTGGTTCCCAGCGCACGTCGTCACCCCGACCGACAAGGGCCCCTCTAACTTGAATGAGATGGCACACCGCTCTGCGCCAGAACTGACCCGCCGCGCAGAGTCTGATACCCTCTTTACACGGTCACCATGAACGACCATCGAAATCAACGTCAGTTGAACTTTCAAACTGGCATTGAAGTGAATGACTGTTAACTGCGCTTACACGGACTTTCGGGTTAAATTTTGCTATCACGTGAGCGCGCTGAATTGAGAGTAATATGCGATAAATTATTGCATATTTCCTCGCTACGTTTGCATGGCTATCTTTAAAATCTGTTTTATTTATTATTGCGCTGTAACACTTATCTTTCTTTGACTGCAAAACATACCTAGTGGAAAAAAATTTAACGTGAATCTAAGACGATCCAGTCGGAGCCGTTAGATTTTTTAGTTGGCGAGACATGTGTAGCAGCGTGTCCGTCATGGACCTTGTCCACACGATATGCTTTGCAGCTTTGGCAGCTGCGGGTGGCACGTTTTCATCCACGGAGGCTGCCATCTTCCCGTCTCCGTTCAGGGACTGTCAACTGAGACCCTCGACCTCCGTTGAGGCCAACGATCGTTGAGATGTCAATGACAGTTGGAGTTGCCGTGTAAATTCGGTAAACTGCCATTGACATCTACTGCCATCAGCTCAATGGCAGTTGAGAGTACCCGTGTAAAGAGGGTAGACACCCTCTTCGAGTTAGGACCTCCTGGTGCGAAACACGCGAGAACGCTTAGTCAGATATAATGATATCACCAACCACTACCAGTTAGGCAGGAGGATATTGCCCCCACCTTACCCCAAACTGAAACGTCGCCAGGCAGTCGTCTGGCGACAACTGCAAACACACACCTTCCCCAGTCCGGTGCGATTGCGGCACATTTTCCCCACGCAATACCCGAGTGCTCTTTTCAACTTATGTCAGGCAACTAGAGCGACACTCTCACACATGTTGTGGGAGTGTCCTGTTATAGGAGCGAAAATGGCAGTATCTCCGGAGGCTCTTGCGTCGAAGTGGGCCGCCGCTCTGCGCAGCTCCAATCTCAAGACACAAGAGTGGCCAGTCCAGCGGGCCCGGGAGGCGGCGAGGAGGCAAGGCCTCGAAGTCCCCTCATGGGAGACGTGAGCCCGGGTCGTTAAACTTCGCCGGATTTTAATAAAGTTGTTTCCATTCATCCATATGAGCCATTGCTTAAGGCAGTATGAGCCCATTAGCGGTGCATCACTGTATGCTTCGCCCCTCCCCATGTTTCACATTAGTGGAGCTGCATTTCGCTCAATGGGTCATTTGACACTTACGCATAAAATTTAATTCACCGCTCAAACCAAGCCTATGATCTTGGTCGTGCTAACTGTAATAACTAATAAAAACTAAAACAGTAAGAAAGGCGTCCATATAATGGCCAAATTGCTGAGGGATTTTTTTATTAAACAGGGATACGCCAATCGCAGCACGCGTACTAGCGCTGACGTGCAGACATGGCCGCCAGGGTGAGCTGGAGCTTAGTCACGTAATGAAGAAGCAAACATAAAGTACTACGAAAAGCGCGGTGTGGTGCATAAGTTTTTTACGATCCCGAAATATAAAAAAGCCGCCATCCCGACGTTTTCATACAACGCCGCAAGGTGGCACGACGCGTCTGAAATTGTTGATTAACTTCCGGTCTATCTACTTCCTGTCTGTTGCCGGATGCGATCTCCTGGAACCTATCCTATAACAGCTTCTCTGCAAAAAGGCCCGAGTGTGCTCCTCGCAGCATCTTACGGGCAAAGATGCGTTTTCTGTTTACTTGGAAGCTTTTTTCGCAGCAGTCGTGCACAGCTCTTACCGCTTCACCGCCTGCGCGCGCAAGGCCGTTGCGTTCGCTCTGGCAATTTTGAAAGCACGACTGCACACAGTTAGCGCTCTAGAATTAATACTTCCGAACTTCGAAGGACACTTTCAGCGGTTGACTTGGAGTATGGAGAGTCTCCTATGCGTGCACAAAGTTTCGGGCAGTAGAGTTGAGCTACTTGCTTGAAGCAACAATTGAAAATTGTCTTCGACTGCACAAATGAAGCCTCCGAGGATACTTTGGCGCAGTTTACAGTAGCGCCCCGAGGAGGAGGAGGAACAAACTTTTATTTAAACCAGCAGTTTAGTTGGCTGGGCCTAGGCCTCCCTGGGGGGGACATCGAGGTCTTGCCTCTTCGCCGCCTCGCAGGCTTGCTGGGTAGCCCAGAGTTGGTCGTCGAGTTGGGAGCTGCGCAGGGCGGCGTGCCATCTCGACGAGAGGGTCACGGTATTATTTGTCGGATATTGGTTTTTACATTCCCGTAGCATGTGGGGAAGCGATGCTACCTCAGTCTTACAGATCTTGCAAATGCTACTAGGGTAGGTGTCTGGGTAGATCCTGTGGTAACGTGTTAGTGAGGGGTATGTGTTTGTCTGTAACAGTCGAAGGGTGGTTGCCTGTGCTCTGTTTAGCTTGTGATGAGGGATGGGGAAGGTTCTTCTGTTGAGATAGAATGGTATACAAAAGTTTTTAAAGTTTCTGCTAACACACAAGCTATTTTTACGAATGTTAATATCGATAGAGTGAGCATCAAGAAGAAATGCCATCAGCACAAATTTGATCATTTTCCATGGCCTCATCAAGCACCTAAATCTGCGAAGTTAAAATTTTGAGGATTTTCTACCCTAACCAACCCGCGCTCCACTCTCCTTGTCCGCGCATCATCTTTGACAATCGCAAAATTCTCTTTAGATTTGATTGCGATTTAGCTACAGAGGTTCTTTCAATAATTTTTTTTTCTACATCTGTATCTGGCGTTTGGAACGTGCGCTTATGAGCGGACGTTTTATCGCAGGAATTCTGAACACTATAGTTTCGCGGTAAGATCGGCTTAAAACTCTGCTTCCTTAGCGTCACACATGCATGGATTCGACGTAGGTGCTTCAACGTGCGAGAATCAGTAAAGAAAGGCATGGTCGACTTCAAACATCTAATTTCACCAGTAGTTAGTAAACTTCTTAAGGCCTAACTAACATGTATACATCTCGTTGGGTTAGTTGGTTCATACTTTCTTGCGGTTAAAGGAAAGGAAAAAGAAGGCGCGAAGCCGCATATCTGCTTGCTTCGCTGCACATGCCGTCGAAAGACGATAGTCTTCTGCCGCCCCTGATACGTAACACGCTCTCTTCTTTTCTCTCTCACCCCTCACGCTCTTCCTCTCCCCTCTCACTTCGCCCATGATGGATGCAATGGATGTTTTGCTGAATTCAATTCAAATTTCCAGCGTTCGCCCGGCTCTCGCGTCATCTGTTGGGACCTTTTATTACTGTTGGCTTAAAGCCGGCTACAGAGCCGCGGCTTCAGTCGGCTTGTTTTTTAACGCATAGCGTCTCTTCGACACCATTTCTAACACGTTGATATATTTTTTTTTCATTTGCAGCGTTTCATTGCTAATTTCTTTCTGTATGTCTCTCTTTCTTTAAATGTCTCTTGCTCTCATGTTATCTTTCTTTTACCCATAGCTAGTTCTGTTACAATCTCAGGTACAACGCAATGATATGGTTCCCATAAATGCATGTTGTACAAGCGTGGGTGTATGACCTAGTGGTTATGGCACTCGCCTTCGTACCGTGGGTACCCGGGTTGGAGTCTCGCCTCGCCTCGCCAAGACCGTTTATTTTATTTATTTATAACTCTCGCTCTCTGTCTGTCTCTCTTTATTTCTCTCTCTGCACCTCCTCTCCGCATGCTTGGTTTTGGCCGGGCGGTTGAATCTAGTGACAGACAAAGTTTTTCGCGTTTACTAGCCCAAGAAAGACTATCGTCTTTAAAATTGACATGACAGTTGCGGGTTTCCCTCTATCCTGTCAATCTTTCTTCACATAGTTTCACGCCTTTTTACGTTACAAGAAATAAACACTGCGGTAGTTCCAGGAAGGTAATCGCTCAGCGTCTTCTCCTTAGCGTCCATCATTCTGAGAGTTTTCGCAGCAAAACGTGTTTTCCTCGACGTCTCACCCTCTTGCAGGGCACACGGCTCACACGGACAGCTACGCCGGCCGGCTACTCCTGTCGTTCTGGTGGCTGGCGGTGCTGGTGCTAACGAACGAATTCGCTGGCCACCTGATGGCCAGCATTGCCATCAAGAGCGAGCCACCGCGATTCCGATCAGTAGAAGACGTCGCGTACCAGACGTCGATACGACCGCTCATCTGGAAGGACACGGCGTTTGATGCCTACGTGCGGGTGAGTGCGCGTATTGAGGGTGTAGCAACTCTCAGCGATAGGATAAGTGAACGCTTTGAGCACGAGTGGATGGTGTAGTTGGGCTCAACATACTGAGGCACCTGTGCGGAAAGGCGAAGGACACAAGAAAAGTACACATGACTCTATACGAGCGCTTGAAGTTTATTGCTGACGAGCCGACATACACAGGTACAGCATATATGTGCGGTGTGCAAGGAAACAAAAAACAGCATCAAAAACACAGTGAAGGATATGTTAAGTCATGTCTAGACTGAATCGTCCACTGCAGCATAGTGTCAGATTTTATTTATTTGACATACCCTCTGGGCCGAAGCATTACAGAGGGAAATGCGAAACACGAAATACAAAGGATATATATATATATATATAAGCAGCATGTGCAACATAATGAATCAAGCATGATTAACATGGTTATTATAATAGTAACCGACACTAAAATGGTTTCTATCTATACACATAAGATATAGCGAAGAAAGAATAAAACAGAAAGAAATAAAGCAAGATAAACATGGTTAACATAAAAATAGCAAGAACAAAATGGGTTCAATTTATCCAATATTACCCAGGCTTTCTTTTTTAAGAGCTCATGGTTTAGAGTTGTAGTAATATTCTCAGGAAGGTGATTCCACTCGTCAGATGTGCTTGGAAGAAATGAAAGTGAAAAGGAATTAGTTCTGAAAGAAGGTATACCGACCTTGTTAGCATGATCTAATCTTCGAGATATATATTGCGGTGACTGAAGTGGCTCATTGTATAATTCAGGGTGATGAAAGGTTTCATGAGAAAAAAAAAAAAAACAGAGACGTAGTTGTTTGTCATGCGATGCGAGAGAACGTAAGTTAAAACTTGATTTCATGGCGGCTGTGCTAGCAGTTCTGTTATAATTAGACTGGAGAAAACGGACTGCGTTATCCATGACCTGGATCCCAAATAGACGGGACGTATTCAAGCTTTGGATGTATTAGTGTTTTATACAGCATCAGTTTTAAGGCTGATTGGGGAAGCTAAAGGTTAGGACGAAGAAAGCCCAAGGTTCTGCGCAGGGAGTAGTCCAGGCAATATCACTCTTGATATGTACACGAAGGTATCTGTAGCTAGTCTTGGGGTCCAGGGGAACGTTGTTAAGAAGGTAAGTGTATGGGGCTTGAATGCTTCATGATGCACGCAATAATTTACACTTGTTAATGTTTAGTTCCATACACCACGTCGTGTACCAACTTGAGACAGCGTTAATATCATCGTTCGCAGTTGTTATTTCTCGAAAATTTACACACTCATCAGGAAACAAATGAATATGCGAAAAAACTCAGGACGCCAAATCATTAATGTAAATTAGAAAGTGAAGAGGGCCAAGTACCGAGCCTTGAGGTACGCCAGAGTGAACACCGCTAAGCTTTTAGTCAGTGTTGTTAGTCGAAACGTACTGACAGCGGTTAGTAAAAAAAAAAATAAATAAAAAAAAAATAAAAAAAAAAACCTCAAGCAACGTAACTTGCTATCTATTTTTAGAAGACGAAGCTTATGTGTAGTAGTTCATGGCATACCTTGTCAAATGCTTTTGAGATATCTAAAAATATGTGATTTATGAAGAACGCTGGCATCAAGGATGACACCCAATTTATGCGTGAATAATACTAGTCGCGTTTCAGAAGAGTATTCTTTCCGAAGCCGTGTTGAATTGAATTATGGGGTTTTACGTGCCGAAACCACGATCTGTTTATGAGGCACGCCGTAGTGGGGGACTCCGGAAATTTGGACCACCTGGGGTTCTTTAACGAGCACCTAAATCTAAGTACACGGGTGTTTTCGCAATTCGCCCCCATCGAAATGCGGCCGCCGTGGCCGGGATTCGATCCGAAGCCGTGTTGCGCGTACATGAAACAAGGGATTGATTTAAGAAAGTTAGCAAGACCTGAAAACAAGATGTGTTCTAAAATTTTACATCAAATGCTAGTAAGCGAAATCGGCCGGTAGTAAAGTGGGGAATGCTTATTATCTGATTTATGTAGTGGAAAAACCTTGCCGGCTTTTCACTCAGCTGGTAAAGAACCTGTATCAAGCGACTGTTCAAAAATCTTTGTTAGTATTATCGAGGAGTAGACAGCAGTGCTGTTCAAGTACTTGACGCTAATAAAATCGCAGTCCGAGGATGATGAAAGTTTAATTGATGAAAGTCTACACCAGCTGGGTCAATTATTATTGGAAACATTACTGTATGGGTCTAAAATTGTGCCGCAGGTAGACAAACATTGGAAGTGTGAGATAAATGTTTTTGAAAAAGCATCGTTCAGGGCATATATGCGCATCTGCTTGATGGAATGGCGTTACCTGTGCCATCGACTAAGCTTACGTCAGCCCTTTTGCTGGGGTTTATAATGAGCCATAATTTCTCAGTACCAGTTTTAGTATTGATGGCAGAGTACTAAAATGAAAGTTGTCCTTGGCGTTTTGAAGCGCACTTGTGTATTGCTCTGAAGCAACTTGATAACCTTTCCACCGAATGAAATTTGAACTAGTTTTGGCTGATCTATGCAGACGTTTTGTCTTGTTTGATAGTCGTTTAATATGGGCGTTGTACTATGGCGCATTGCAATTATAGGTGACTGTGCGTAAGGGGATGTATCTGTCTGTGAATTCATTAACCTTAGAAAGGAACATGTTCGAATTCGTGTGAACATCTCGCTGGTCGAAATCTTTCAGACTTGTGTCAGGAAATGCGCACAGGCCTGCGTCTATAGCATCAAAGTTGGCTTTCTTGAAGTTGCGAAAGGTTTTAGATTTCTTTTCAGCTTTGAAATACCGGAGATTAATCTTAAAGGATAGTAAAATGTGATCGTCTAAAGAAGGTATGTGGGTGATATCTGATAAGAGGTCAGGATGAGACATCGAGGATGTTACCGCTAGATGAAGCTGTCCTTGTAGGCCCTATTATTATTTGAGTAAGGGAAATCACTGAGCAGAAATGAAGAAATTTTTGGCTAATGTTGAAAATGGCTGTTGAAGCGGGGGATCGAATTTCCAGCAAATGTTTGGAATAATAAACTCACCTAGTAATAACATAGGCTGGGTGCCGCAAGGACACAAAGTTAGTAACGTTGTGCAGATAATCAATAAACCTGCATGAGCAATCAGAGGCGTGATAACAGACGCCGTCAACTATTTTTTTATTCGTTAACTGAAGGAGTACCCGAAGTATCTCTAAGCTAGGGAATATTTGAATACATTGCGATGGAATATTCTGGCGTACAGTGGCCAATACACCACCACTCTTGTGTGTTGTCCGGTCGCAGCGGTAAAAAGAAAAACTTTTTGGAAGTTAAAAGTAATTCACGATCGGAAATATGAGGATGCAGGCAGGTTTCGTATAATACAGTTAGGTCAGCATTACATGTATCAATTGTGGATGCACGAGAGTCCCGTTTACTTACAATGCTGCCTATATTAGTAAAAAGAACTGAAATTTATGATTGTGTAGTCTTACTGTCCCTCGGGAATTCCTATGACGTAGTGTCCCTAGTGTGAAGCGATTCATGGCTCTCAGTTACAAATCTTGGTGTACATTCTTTTACGAAGCCGCTTTTAGATTCGTACTCGTAGTGGTCTTTGTTCAAAAGTAATTTTTTGTGTCCGAGTTGGAAGGGGTAGGCGCACCTGGTTGGTTGCTTGCAAATTCGACAAGTTTCTTCCGGGCCTGGCGTGTAGCAAGTGAAAAATCTTCAGTGACAGAAACATTTATTTCAGTGTACTTCGTGCACTAAGTATCTTATCTTTTGTTTTATACGAGGAAAATTTACCAATTATAGGCCTGTGTTTGTCTGGCTTGAAGGTTCCAAGACGATGACCTGCACTCAATTGTGTTATCAGGCAATACATAAAAAATACCAGCTAATAACATCCTTGCATTGGCCTCACATTGCTCCCAAGTTTCTTTTGGGTCAGCACTGCCATGGGCCGTGAGTGACCATTTCTATGCGTCGTGAGTGATCCTATATTTCGTCAAGACGTGATTGCAAGTGGTCGTGCAGGACTGACATGGCGCCTACTGAGCTCTGTACCATAGCTACGTCTTCATCGATGCAGTCAAGCGTGCTCGTTATCTTTTCGAGCTCGTTTAGTCATATCTAAATTCCTCCAATTTTATTAAAGACGATAGTCTTTCTTGGGGAACTTAAACGCTGAAAATTTGGTCTGTCTGTCTGTCTGTCTGTCTGTCTGTTTGTCTGTCTGTCACCCGATTCAGCCACCCGGCCAAAGTTGGACCACTTGCTTACCGCGCACACTACTTAAACTGGTACGGCTGTTCATACTTGTGAACGTTATCGATCACAAAGTAAATATTACACATATCTGAGGCGCAACATCACTAGGTAAGTATTAGGAGGTGTGTTCCTTTAATAGAAAATACATAGATACGTAACTCTAAAGACCCTAGCTTCTTAAGCTGCGCTGAAAATGCCATGCTATGCGCGCCGACGAACGACGTTCCCCGACTGCGCGCCGACGAGCGCCCTCTGCCATGGAGGAAGGAAACCCTCTGCACAAGCTCATGTTTCCCGATGTATTGCCAGATGGCGTCCATGTCTCACGCAGCGCCTCCTCAATTTTATCAATGCCAGCCAGATGCGGCCGATTCAACATAAAGGAAGCGCTGTCTGAGGCAGGGCAAAACATAAATGGCCGCTTGATGAAATAATGCGGTAAAATGAAATCTGTTCAAACAAACCTCCATTGCATTTATCATGCCAGGACGGAAATGGTACGAGAACAGCATCACGGGTGGCCTGCGGATCAGACCAGCACTCATGTAGTACGGCCGGCAGAAGACTATCGTCTTTCGACGCCATTTGCAGCGAAGCACGCAGATACGCGGCAATTTTTTTTACATGTTCTCTTTACTTGCCTTTGTCGCTTTTATAGCAGATACCAGCTCAGCGTGGCTTTTTGCGGACTGAACCGAGTACGCGTCTGCATCTTCAAATAAAAAAGGATAGTATCTTTTCAGACGGGCACTCGAATAAGGATTCGGCATCTAGCAAAGCCTCGAGGCATCAGGGCTGGAGTTCATTTCCATAACGCCACAACGTAATAGCAAAAGGAACACAGACAGACAGTCGCAAACAGTTTCAAAATACACTTGTGGGCACAGAATCATAAAAAGGCATCGGTTACTTGTCTTTCTGGGTTACAAGGAATGTTATTTACAAACATGCGGTGCATAAAAGCGCGAAGGGTTCGACATGTTGGCTACTTTACCGACGTCACCACTGAAGGAACCGCTGCCCTGTCAGAAGCTTAAATCGGCTGTAGGAGCAGATAACTCGGTCGGTGATGTTGGCGCGAAGAATTCCGGGCATGAACACGCTTTGCGAATTCTTATTGTGGAAATGAGATGAACATGATGTGAAATGTTGGTTTACTTTCACATGTGTAAAACACAAAACAAGCGAGCTTGAGCAACTGTATTGAGATGAATTCTTCCGCTATAAAGTACACTCCAGCAGACGAACGCCTACGAGTTTAAAGCCGAGCTACAGCGTCACATATTGTGAGTCGCATATTTCGAGGTTATCTTAGCATTCTCGGCACCAGCAAAACCACTGAAAAAGCATCCGGTTCGGCGGCATTCACGACTATATCCAATAAAACAAGAGGCTTTCAATATGACTGAAATGGTCACTCGTCTTCTGGTAGGGGCAGCAGAAAAATGAGCGCCAAGTTTTCCCGACTCCTTAACCTATGACGAAACGTTTACGACGCTTGACTCTGCTATTTACGCTCGTTCACAAACGGTGCATGCACGCAGATGCTGCTTTCGTCTCACGGTGATTTTTTGCGTGGTCAGTTGACATTTTTTTTTTCATCCGCTTTCAGTGAACATAAAATTTTGCAACTGCATAATTACAATAAAGCTGGAAAGTAAGTACTACAGCTGAGTAATCTAGAGATGGAAACCTGGTTCTAGTGTACGTATGCACTTGTCGCCAGAATGACTGTTCGGCACACATAGAAGTTAAAACACCAAAACTCGAATCCTCTTTCTTAAAGAAAGATGGTTGAACGCGAAGTTTTCACCCATTAAAACTGAATCAAAGTCCAAAGCCAACGACCACGCAACGAGCCTAAGAAATGCTGAGCGACCCATTGCGATGCATATGTGGTTTGATTGCTTGTTTAGTATTGTACTTTGTTAACGTTGAAGTTGAATGAAGACACATTTCGTTAAGTTGCGTAGCCTTTATTTTAGATCATGGAGCCGCTGATTACACACACACACTCACACTTTCACGGACTACATGCCTTGCCGATACACGGACGGGATCGGCCTTACAGGCACGATCGCGATCGCGCTTACGTTCGCGTACGGCAGCCTCTTCTTCTGCTGTGCGCTGCACCCGCGGCCTGGTGACGGACGGGAATGCATTCCGTGACGCGCGTAGTGCAATGCAGTTATATACAGTTCGTCTGGGTAGCGTGGCGTTGCAGTTCCCATTGTTTTTATCGGTACAACTCTGAATGTAAACTGCAGTGTTCTACGATTGTGTGCGCAGATGCGCCGATAGTTCCAGTGTGTAAGTTGGCTTTCCTGCAGCGCTTTTTCGGCGCTCATGGACGAATCAGTGAGACATAGAAAACTTTCTTTAATAAATTCGTCACAACTTCCATCTCTGGTCTCCCTAAGGGCGTTGCAGCTGTCCAGATCTAAACTACTCGACGGTATAATTTTTTCGTCGCAAGCTCAATACCTGACCCCGATTTCTTTCATATAGACCCTGATTGCTAGAAATCAAGTCATTTTCGAAATTATACAACAAGGAAGGATATTTAAAAATATCAAAAGTCCTTTCAGTCATAGTGAGTATTGCCGTCCAAATGTTATCTAGGTTTAGTTGCAGGCAAAAGTGCCATGCTTTAGTTACGGTCAGAAAGTAGCACCATGAGAATAGCTGCGAACTTAGAACACTTAACTTCTCTAACGAAGCGTTGGAATGCGTTTCACTCACTTCAGCCTCAACGAAGAGTAACAAAGCCGTAACATCCTTCCTCAAAGAAGCTATGCCAAAAAAAGCAGCACTTCTGTTCCCATGCTAGATGAACGATTGCAGCGCCAGGTTTTCCTCTCGCGATCTTGGTATGAAACTCTATGGCGTCGAGTGGCCTATTGACAACAGAGCACACTGTGTTACGGCGACCTAGGTTCATAATATTTTAGGTCTGCTGTGCTTTTAGTGTTCCTTTAGTGCATTTGAGTGCCGCTGCATTTCGTACGAGAACTACTGCAGATTTATAATTTAGGCGTTTGACGAACGCTATTCTTTGCGCAGACGTCGGAAAAGCCCTCACTGCGCGCATTGACCAGCCTGGCTCTTCGCCAAGACGGATTCGTGCCCCTGTCCGAGCTGTACTCCCAAGGCTCCCTAGAGCAGCTGTACAGTGGACGCGCTGTCTTAATCAACGACCGCGACGGGAGCATGCACATGCTTGCTAAACACTGCCGCCTCACCGGAGGACGGCTGTACGTGGCTCCGGAGCTGCTCTTCACGTCTTTCAGCACTATGGCGTACTCCAAGCGGCTGCCAGCGGAACTGCAGAAGAGGATTCAAGCGAAGTACGCTTTCAGATTAAACTTCGGCTATTCGGCACTCCCTTGTGACGCATGGCTAGTGTTCATAAAGTTCTTTCACACGATAAAGATAGTTACAATCTGGCAGGGACGAAGGTGAAATAACCGGAAGGAAACGGTCACAATGTACATACGCATGTCCCTTTATTATTATTTTTTTGTGATTAACCAGCCATGAAAACATATTCGCCAAGAACTGAGTGTTGTTAGAAAGCCAACTGAAGTGCGAAAATGGAGTAGATGGAACCTCCTTCACCTTTACTTTATTGATTCCGAGGTAGGCATTACTTAACGAATGCTTTTTTTTTTTTTTGACAGCGTACCGAGCCACCCACACCCTTTTTAAGTACTTAAATAATGTTAAACTGCAAAATGCGAAAATTAAAACCTTTTCCCGCACATTTCTTTTATTTTATTTTTCTTAACAATTTTCGCCTGGCGCAAGTGGTTTGAAATTGTCATGGGTGATGAGCAGCATTTATTGGAATCTCAGGTCTGCTTTTGCCCAACTATATATAGTCCCAGATGGGCGCTACCCGCATCCTTACCATGTGCTGTGTTCTCTCTCTCTCTCTGCATTTGCGCCCTTTCTCAACGTACCATCCGGTCTGCTCCGCTTCACGGAAGAATGAGGGCCATCATGGAGTCTGGACTTCGCCTCGAGTGGTACAACGAGGGAGTGAAGGAGTGGCACCGCTGCCGGGACATGCAACGGTCCGGCGCCTCCAAAGCCGGCGTGCTGTCTTTCGAGGAACTGAGCTACGACGACATGGCGGCCATATTCTTCCTGTGGGGCATCATGGCGACATTCGCTCTCGTCGTCTTTCTGTTGGAGATGTGTTTCTACACCATGATGACGCAACACAATTGTGTGCTCCCACGCATCGCACCCAGACGTCAATCGCACCGGCATCCAGCACATCATCTTTCGCACGCATTCAAGAAGTCATGGCTGATTATTAATAAAGACCGCACTTGATGTCTCATTGTCATTAGTAAATGACGCACAATGCCCGCTAATGTCGGAATTGGCACTGGCGAACGTCCGTCTTAATGTGCCACTGCAGCAAAGCAAGGCTTTTGCTTGTATAAGGTATACGTGCATGTGTCGCTTGTGTATATTACTACCAGTTTCCCGCAAAGTTCACGTTGTGTTTACAAATAACAGTGCAGCCGCACTCAACATTGCCAAGACGGCTCCCCCAAATCGTATTTTTCACTGCTTGAAAGAAAGCTAGGGTAGTAGGTACTGCAATACATGAATAACTGTAACAGATACAAATACGTCAGAAAGCTAGGATGAATAGTATTCTGGGTGTAAAGAAATTACGGGAAGTTCGTCATACTGAGGAAAAGGACGCAAGAAAACCAGTCGAACTCATGATGAAAACCCAAACTACATTTATGATAACAAAAACGAAATTACACGCGGACAGAACATTAAGACACATGGCATGACACACATACAAGGCTACAACGACGAAGGTTGCCGTGAGTACAAGAAACGAACAGTCCAAGACTGCTCACGGTACGGTGGCCAGGAGACGAGAGGTTACCGAAGTTAGGGGCGATGACGTGACGACGTAGAACACGCCTCGACGTTGGATGGTGAAGAGATGGCTCTTGACGAACCGGAGACGACCGCTCAGCAGTCAGCCTGCGTCCGAACTGCAGTGCACGTTGCAGTAATGGTCAGCCTGCCCAGCGGACAGATTGCGCGCGAGCCGCAGTGCTCGGCGCATACGCGGCCAGTCCATGAACGGTGCTTCGTTGAACAGCTGACCGCGATCCGGAATGCTGGCGGCAAGGGGTTGCACAGCCGGCCAGGCCACGCTCCGAGCTGCAGTACTCGTGCTAGCGAAGCGCCTTAGCCAAAAGCAACGGTCGGGCGGCAGCTGCATGGACGGCCGCGTTCCCTGGAGCCTTGATCGACGGTGTCCGACACTTCGGCCTGCTGTCTTCCGTCTCCCGCTACCTAGGCGTCTCTCTCGCTACGAAGCATTTCCCCACGTGCTCGTCATACGTGGCCCAATCGTGACGCGACGCATCTTAGGCAAAACACAAGACCATGGCTGATCTGATGAGATCACTCACATGCGTGGTCCAATGGCGAAAGAACCCATGCGCACTTCGTCGTCGTCGGCATCGTTTTCTTGCAATCATCACACTGGGGTTTTACGTGCCAAAACCACGGCTATATTATGGGGCACGCCGTAGTGGGACTCCCGCTTAATTTTGACCACCATGACATTATTAACGTGCCGCCAATGCCCGGGACACGGGCGTTTAATTGCGATAGCAATTATATGGACACTTCAACCGGATTTCTGCCGTCGACGTCGCCGTCGCCGTGAGGTTCCGTATAGATTCCAAGGGCGATAAAATCGTCGCCGCGCGCCGTATGCGCGAGTGAAAGCGCGCGGGGGACGCGCGCTATCGCGGAGAGCCAACGCACGGCGAAAAGCCAACGCGACTGTCGCGCCAAAAGCCCTGGGGGTATGGGGGGGGGGGGAGGGGGGAGGGAGGCGGGGCGACGCTGTGCTAGGGCACCAAATGCGTATCTTGCAACCGAGCGCAAGGGGAACCGGAACGCAATCTCCCACGCGAAAGCAAAAAAGCGGTATAGGCAGCCTAGAGGGAGGGAGGAGCTTCTACTCTGCCAATAAATACGCTTGCACTGGCTGTGGTGACGGTCGCCCGCACCGTTTCTTATCTCCACACGGCTCTGACCTTTGTATGCGCTGTGCATTCGCCGCTCAGTTTCTGTTGAAGCGATAGACCGCACGATTCTTCGCCCGCTGCAGCGGCTGCGCCAGCGTTTTGACAGTCATTGTCTGCGGTCATTCAGTGTGATCTATTCATGTTTGCTTGTGCGCGATGACACCACGCTTGTCAATTCATTTAGAAAGCGAATGTGTCCAAGTTTATGCAGCCGATAAAACTACTATCCCTACTTCAAATAGCTCTCTACCAATTTGCTATCGCAATTGATGCTTCGCCTTTCGGGCAAAACTGCGACTTTTTTTTCGTTTCGCCCCCATCGATATGCGGCCGCGGCGGCCGGTATTTGATACCGCGACCTCGTGCTTAGCTGCGCAACACCCACAGCCTTGCTAAGCCGGCGTGGTGGGGAGAAACCTAGGGTGGAGTTCCATACAACACTCGAAGCTCGTATATTGGTTTGATTCTTGACTATGAGCAAGTTCATTGCAGACACATTCATGATGAATGTGACTTACAGAGCTCTGTGTCATCTGGGTGAGCGGGCGAGGAGTGTTTTGCTCGAAATGTATAATGAATCCTGGCCAGCTGGCACACTTCCCACAATCTGGAAGTCTAGTCGCGTAGTTCCGTTACTGAAGAATGGCAAGTCTCCTTTGGAGCTTTTAGCGTATCGCCTGATTGCATTGGCGAGCTACGTGGACAAAGTGATGGAGAGGATGATCCTCGGACGTCTGGAGGGGTAGTTGGAATACGACAACGCCTACCCAGATGCCATGGCAGGCTTCCGACGTGGCCACTCATCGATTGATAATGTCGTTGGCCTGGTTACCTGGGTTCAGCACAAAAAAGGATGCAAACGTCTCTGCGCTTCATTGTTCCTCGACGTCAAAGGGGCGTACGACAACGTTACACATGAAGCCATCCTCGCCGCTCTCGATGAGGTAGGCCTCGGTGGTCGTACGTTTCTATGGATACAGAGCTATCTCTCTATGTGATCTTTCTTTATGAGCACCGAGGACGGCCACACTCCTTTACATTACACCTACTGTGGCGTCCCCCAGTGCGGCGTACTTAGCCCTACGTTTAACCTCACGCTGAATGGTCTCCTCGATTACATTCCAAGCACAGTTAAATTATTAATGTATGCGGGCGACACACGCGTTTGGGCGTCTGGAGGGACACGCTACAGGTGCGCGCAATGCTCCAAAACGCTGCCACTCAGACTACACTCTACCTCCGCAATCATGGTCTCGAGATTTCATGGAATAAATGTGCACTTGTGGCATTTACCCGTAAGCACATGGTACACTTGTAGCATGTACTTGTAGCACATGGTACGTTGTTGTAGCCTTGTATGTGTATCATGCCATGTGTCTTAATGTTCTGTCCGCGTGTAATTTCGTTTTTGTTATCATAAATGTAGTTTGGGTTTTCATCATGAGTTCGACTGGTTTTCTTGCGTCCTTTTCCTCAGTATGACGAACTTCCCGTAATTTCTTTACACCCAGAATACTATTCACCCTAGCTGTCTGACGTATGTATATCTGTTACAGTTATTCAAGTATTGCAGTACCTACTACCCTAGCTTTCTTTCAAGCAGTGAAAAATACGATTTGGGGGAGCCGTCTTGGCAATGTTGAGTGCGGCTGCACTGTATGAAACACAACGTGAACTTTGCAGGAAACTGGTAGCAATATACACATGGTCAGATGATACCATCTGTGTGGTCCTACAAATTATTAGCTGTCATAGTTGACAGAGACATCACATGGAGCCCCCATGTATTCTAAATAAAAAAATTACTCCATCTCCCGCTAAAGGGAACCATGTGTGGATGCGAAGCAGCGGCGAGATGATTAGCTTGAGCGGGAGATGGTTTCGCGGCAGCGGCCCGAGCGCTCATCGCGGCGCTGCACAGGAGAGAGAATGAGGCGCGCGCGCTCCGTCATTTTCATACCGCGGAACTACTGTGGCTCCCCCAGCGAAGTATGCAGCTGTCGCACCACCTGTCGTGTGCGCCGCTCCGGATTCCTAGAGAAGAGAAAGGGGGAGCGTAGGAGAGGAGAGAGAAGGGGAGGGGATGCTCATGCGCTGTGGGGGTGTGGGACGCGGGCGCCGCTCCGTAGAGGATTCCTAGAGGAGAGAAAGGGGGGAGCGTAGGAAAGGAGAGAGAGGGGGAGGGGACGCGCATGCGCTGGGGGGGTCAGAGCCGCCGGCAAGAAATGCTTCGCATTTAAAAGCGGTTGACAGGCATCTGCCAGCTATTGAATTTCTTCGCTGGAAAGACCTGGAGAAAGTTCACAAGCTCTATGCTGCACCTATATAGGGTATTTTTGTCCGCTTCTTGCGGTACAGCTTGCCAGCATTGAATAAGTCAAATAAAACAAGCCTACGTACTACACAAAGTGTTCAGGTCCTGGCGCTCCAGATTTCCATTCATCCCCGCGAGAATCGGGACGCTCCCTCCACATACAACGAGATCACAAAGCACTCTTATCCAGACCGCAGAATATACAGCACACCTCACAATGAGCTCACCAGGCCTCAAGCCATCACCTTCAGAATGCTTCAAACCAACACGTACCCCACGCAGAACAGACTACATCACTACATGCCTGCGCTATACACAACATCATATTAGAAAAAGTACCTTAGCACACTAGCCATACATCACTTGTTCTGGCCGTGTGGTCGGACCCGCGCAAAAAGGAATCAAGACTCCGCCAGGCTACAAGAAGCACTACGCAGCACGGACCTGGCGGAGCAGCTCTCGGCCGTCCAGCGAGCCCACGATGCTGCCAGGGAGTTAAAACTCCCGGTCCCAACGTGGGAGTAGCCCGCTCTGTGGGGCCTTGCGCCCCGTAGCCCGCAGGACCTTGCAATAAAGTTATTCCATTCATCCATCCTCGAAGTGCATCAATGGCGGCAACTATTGCGATAGCCAGAGACCACCTCATCAAGACCCACATCGCAATTGAAGCACCAAGAGGGCAGGTAAGGCACCTCGCCCGGACTCCTTGGCACCAATCTTGCCTCTCTACCTGCTGAGAGACCACGTGCCTTGTTCTGCCGAATGGTATCCGCACATAGTGAGGCTATACAATCTTTCTTCACACCTGCCGCCAGACCTTGAAATTCTTCTTGGTGCCTAATTCAGCCAATAACCTGACAATACCTGGCGTCCGAAAAAAAAGCAGATACGTCATCGCCGGCTCCTCAACAGGTTACCTTACTCCTATTATATGAGAAGTACCGGAGTTACACCTACATAATACACCGATGTCTCCGTCCTGTCGAACAGCTCTACCACAGCTGTCGTCATTCCATGAAAAGCTGCCACCAGCATGTTGAAAACGTCTCACTGGACAACGTCGACGGCAGCAGAACTGGCAGCGCTTCGAGTCACACTACACTTAATTAATGACGAACCAACACACAAATGGTCGACTTTCTGTGACTCGAAGGCGGCACTGCAGTGTATACGGCGCGGGTCCGCATGAACAGTTGGTATTCGAAATCAGAGGCCATACACCACCTGACTGAGATGGACATGAAATAATTTTTCAGTAGCTGCCAAGTCACTGTGGTATTATCGGCAATGAACGTGTCGATCAAGTTGCTGTTCAGCGCATGTAGACGACAATACAATATCAATCCCGCTGTCTAGGACAGATGCTGCAATGATGCTCCGCCTACTTGCACGTCAATGCACGTTCCACATAAGAGTGGAACGAACCCCCATGTTACGCACACCCGGTTACACACCCTGGATCCAAACTAAAGCCTTCCACTTCCACCAAGACTTCACCGAAGAGACGCGACCCTTTTGTGTAGGCTACGGTTGGGCGTCGCGTTTATCAATGCCTACGCGCTCCGCATATAGGGATGGCCGACACCGCGGCATGTGACGATTGTGGCGACGTGAAAACAATTCGGGGTGTTCTTTGCCAGTGCCAGTAGTGCACTGCTCAGCGATGATCGTCTTCCGTCCTGCTGAACCAGTTGGACAACCCGCCTCGGTCAGAAGAAAGAATGTTCCAACGTCGACGCTACTTACCATCGCATCAGAAGGCCGCGTAAGCGCTACTGCGCTTCTTGAGATCCTCCGGCCTGTACAAACGCCCGTGATTGGAACGCCTTTCTTGTTACCTGTTACCTGTTCCTATTTTAGTTTTCTCTTTTATCCTCTCTCTCTTTCCCTCGCCCTCTTTCCAGCCCCTGTATCCCCAACCCCAGTGCACGGTAGCAAACCGGAAACTAGCCTCTGGTTAACCTCCCTGCCTTTCCTCTCTCTCTCTATTTATCTATGAAACACCGCCACATAGACCAAAATATTGAAGCAGCTGAACTGATGATATCATGCCTAGAATTAAAAATGTCACATTTCTCGATCCTCGTATCTAAGGTTAAGGCGCCACGCTTTCGAAAATTAAAATTTCTTCAGTCAATCAGCATACCACGTCTTCACATTCTGCAGAGCAATAGACATCATGCGCAGATACCTGTTTACTGGTCAATGAATGCAGTAAACTTAAAGATCTCCATTTTAATCCTCCTGCGTAAGCTTTGTGCGCTTAGCACGGCCTATAGAAAGTTCAGCAGACGTATGAGTCCGTGATTACATACAACGCGCGGGAAAAAAAAAGAAAAAAAAAAGGAACGTTTGATCTTACGAAGCAGAGTATACTGTCACTTTCCGTTTCATTACGCCGAGAAGTTTGCAGTACCATCGACTGAAGACAGAAACCACTTTTTGTGGAAGCCGAACGGCTCTAACGGTGGCACACATGACGCGACTGATTATTGAAAATGAAGGTCATGGTCGGAAGACAAGCACGCGCTTTCGCGGCTTGTATCAAAGCTTTCGACTAGCAGTAACACAGAAGTCGAGGAAGAAAAACTATGCTTGCATGCGCTGAGGTGGCGTAGAGTTGCCTACTTTAGCAAAGAAAGATGGCCTCCATGTCGACGAGACCAGAATGAGCTAGTTGCTGACTAAGTGCGAGCACTTTCCTCCTACTGAACTTCAGCCGACATGAATGCTGCTGGCAGGTTCGCAAAATTTACCCCACACAAATCCTAACCACAGTCACGTGTGGCTGGCTGTTGCAGGACAAAGATAGAACCGCTAATATTACAGTTGTAGTTCCTTCTTCTTGAGACGTATATGTATTTAAAGAAAAGCAAATTTTTGCGTTTTTACGTGAACCATCATCTAATATGAGGCATGCCGTTGTGGAGTTTTCCCCACGTGCACCTAAATCTATGTACACCAGCATTTTTGTATTTCGACACCCTCGCAATGCGGCTGCCATGGCCGGGAACCAAACCGCGACCTCGAGCTCAGCAGCGCAACACCATCGCCCCTAAGCTAAAAGGCCGGGATACATGGAGCAGAAAACTGGCGTCGAAGCGACGAAATTCGCCCGGCGGCGGACGCTCGACGCTCGGCGTCGAAAATTTGGCTCCCGCCGGCGACCCGGTCCGATCGGAAAAACGACTGCCGGAGAAAATCGCCACCGGAAGTAGCGAGAGAGCCTCGCGCGCTCACCAGGCGTCGCGACGATAGATCTCCGTCCGACTTCCGGCAGCTCGTTGGGAGCCGCCAAACGTCCCTTCTGCTCGAGTGCCTTGAGGGAAAAGAGGGACGGCAGGACTGCAGATTATATTAAAAAGCCGACCATGCCTGGTCTTCTGGCTGTTTGCATCTGCGGGGGCCCAGACGGCACCCGGAATGCCTGGGGGATCGAGAACGAGAGCCGCTGGCAGGCCCATTTCACGCCAAATTTTGGTAATCTTAACCTCTCCGGCTGCAGTACTGAACGCTTGTTGTTGGAGGTGGCTTTAAAACAGGAACTGAAACTGAGGTAAACATGTATCACCATGTGTTTTTACACAAGAAAGTGAACTCGTCGCTGTTGGAGAGCCACAATACCTTCTCCAACGTCTGCCGCGGTGCCACCGCTCAACGTAGCCAGACGACGCAAAGCCAGCCCGCTGAAATCCTTACAGCTCACTGAAATTTGTGGAAATTGTTTGTAAGCGCCTATTTGAAACTTTTTTCCAAGTTGCTTAGCCATTAACAACAAATAATACAATAAAAAGCCTATTTACTATTTATTATAGTTTTGCAAAAACGCATTCATGGAGTCTGGCAACACTGACAGATATGCTACTATATGCTACGAGCGCGCGGCGGCATCCGCCTCTTTTTCGCTGCATGTATGCGATGCCAGCGAACCATTGGCGTCGTGACGCCGCGTCTATTCCTGCCGGGCGAATTTCGCCGTGAAAGTTCGCTCCATGTATTCCGGGCTTTACGGCGGTTCGCTCACGGTATCTGTCTGTCGGTTCAATCCAATGACAAAAAGTTCACCTTTTTCTATGACATACCATACTGAACAGGTTCGGCATGCGTTTCACATTCAGCCTGTTTTCATTATAATTGATGCGAAAATTGTGAGAATTCCGCCAAATTTCCGGAGAGAGATAAAAGAAACTTTCATTCAATGATAAACAAATAGACTATTCTCATGAGGAAGCCCTAGTCGAGAGCCCCACTGGTCTTAGCCACCCGTCCAACTTGGTCGATCAGCGATTGCTGGTCGGCCAGGTCAGAGCTGAACAGTAGTGCCTCCCACTGATTCAGAGTGGGGAGCCTACATTCAAGCGCTGCTTTGCTGTTTTAAAACGGCGTTGCATGTAGGCTCCCTAATTTAGAGTGTGTTGTGCTGCCAAATATGTCTCTTTCAGGTGTGGAGGCTGTTTTGAGCAGCCCCAGGTAATGTGAAAAAATTGGAGAACGATTAAGCTTCGCCTTTAAGAGTGGAACGCGATAGCGTTATCGGGCTCCGTTCGCATCACATTTCTCTTTATGAGTGGGCTTCACTGCAACACACGAACGTGGAAAAGCCAGCTTACAAAGACCAAGCTTACACTGATCCCCTTAAAGTCGGCTTCCCTTTTAATTACAAATACATTGCTGGGAAGATATTTTACGGGAGCAATTTAAGCCGTCTTATATCAAAATGTGAAGGCCCTAGGACCTTTTTATATTATTTAATAATTGTTTGCTGTTGCCCCGAGGCGCGCACGTGTCCAAAATCGAGAAAGGCTCGGTTTTCAACCTTCCCCTCAATGTTGCCTAGAACCAAAGCACAGCGAAACACCATCAGAATTGGAGGACGCTTAAGCATCGCCCTTAACGCGATGGCATTCAAAGATCCCTGGCTGCTTATCAGGCTTTTTTCTCGTATATTCAAATTACAATCCGACGCCATCACGGCCTGTAGGTTGTGGTTAAGTCGTACTTTACAATTTTTCTGACGGATTTTACTTTGAGAAATTCAATTTTTGTTCATTAACACCTTGCGCCACGCGGAGGGCCTGTGTGGTCGGGGTGGTTCGGAATGATGATGTTCGGCATGATTATTTCCGCCAGACGCCGATGCTTAAGGCCGATGCCGAAGCCGGCACAGGATTTTCTGCTACACGGGGCCCTTAACTCTATCGCGTTAAAAGTGATGGATTTCCTCCGCACCAGGGGCAGGAACCTCGATAGCACGTCGGGAACACGGCGTGTAATCTTTTTAAGTGTGGTTAAACCGTTGTTTGAATTTTTCTCCAACTGATGACCTCTTGTCCTGTTAGTTGTTAATGGGGAGGGGCCCATAGTTAACGGGTAAAACGCTGAAGGGCGAGCAAGGCCCTTGCGATGGTAGGGTTATAATTTTGATAGGGGGCTGTGGTTTGGAAGTCTTCTGAGGGTGCCACTGTCGCTGTCCGGAAAGTTAAGGTGTGATACGCGGCGTCTGCCCTCTGATTTACCTGCAACCCCTGGTGTCCCGGGAACCAGAAGATCAAGTGGGGTGGTGGTGGAGGCAATGTTGCATTACCGCGCAACAGCATTTGGGAATTCCGCCTCGTAGTAGGAGCCGACAAGCGGCCTGGGAGTCGGGGACGATGGCACTGTCACGTCCTCTACAGTCACCCGGGTGTGTGGTCAGCGCGATAGCTTTGGTTTCCGCTTCCGTCACTGAGGACTCCCTGAAGGAGAGCGCATTTACGCCGTGTTCGTTGAGCCTCACTGCGACGACGTGTTGGTGGTCGTGGTGTTTCCTCTGTGGATTAGCTTGTCTGTAGGGGGCGACGTCGACATATTAGACGTCCTCCCTATTCAGACGGCGAAGTAGTGCTCGTAGCCACGCTGTGCGAGCCCTACGTCTCCCCTCGTGACGCTCTGCGTGCACGTTCCTCGGTAAAGGGGCCACGTATAAGTGGTCCCTGTCCGAGTGATCAAGTTCCTCGAGCTCGTTTCCCACGTGCTGTGGGTAGGGCGGTATGCCAATGCCTCGGTCGGTGGGCCCTCCGGCTGCAAGAGTATGATATCCAAGTGGTGTACAGGTCTGGCCGCAAGCACTCCGACGCGGACGCCCTTTCTCGCTCTCCTCTACCCCACGATACAGCGTCTCTTTCGGCACAGTACACCGCTATCTCAGCGCTCAACGTCGAGTCCATGCATTCGGAGCAACGGAAGGATCCGTGGATTGTTGCCCTTCTCGACCTTCTGTCGGATTCCACTGCCAATCCGCCCTCCCACGCGTTCCTCCGTCAAGCCTCTCATTTTACCGTGCGAGACAACCTGCTCTACCGCCGCAACTATATACCGGATGGTCGCAAGTGGCTTCTCGTAATACCTCGTCACATGCGCTCCCACATCTGCGCTGCTTTTCATGCCGACCCACACGAGTGCTCACGCAGGCATCCGTGTTCTTCTCCAGTTGTGCTAGTGCGAAAAAAAGATGGTTCTATTCGTTTCTGTGTCGATTACCGCCGCCTAAACAAAGTCACACGGAAGGACGTCTACCCTTTACCCCGAATTGACGATGCACTCGATTGTTTACAAGGCGCTGAGTACTTCTCGTCATTGGACCTACGATCTGGCTACTGGCAGGTTCCCATGGCCGAATGTGATCGACAGAAGACAGCGTTTGTCACCCCTGATGGGCTATATGAATTTAACGTCATGCCATTCGGGCTCTGTAATGCGCCCGCAACTTTAGAGCGCATGATGGATAACATACTTCGCGGTCTGAAATGGAACATTTGCCTATGCTACCTTGATGACATCGTCGTGTTTTCTTCAGACTTCTCGACGCACCTCTCACGTCTCCACCAAGTTTTGACATGTCTTAAGAACGCTGGTCTTCAGCTGAATATCAAAAAAGTGTCGTTTTGCAGCTCGCACCTAGACTATCTTGGGCCACGTTGTGTCCAAAGACGGCGTCCTCCCTGATCCTGCGAAACTTCGAGCTGTCGCCGACTTCCCTAAGGCCGACGTCACTGAAGAGCCCTCCGGAGCTTCATCGGCCTTTGTTCTTATTTTCGTCGCTTTGTGCGCAATTTCGCTTTGCCAACCTGTGGTCACTTGAGTCGCGGTATTGTAAGCGCAGGTGACAAAGGGCAGAACCATGTCCCAGTTGGAGTGGTCCGACGCGACGTATGCAGTGAGCATGTCGCCAAGAGTGCGAGTGAAGCGCTCAGTTAATCGATTGGTTTGCGGATGGTACGCGGTGGATGTACGGTGGACGACGTGGCACTCGGCTGGACCTAACGGAGATTAAACGCCAATAAGCCCCATATCATTTGGTGGAGGTGCTGGGTCACTACCCGCTGTGGTCCGGCTGAGTTTCTCACCCTGAGTGATCAGAGTTGCCGCAGCGACTTCACTGTAGGTATAGTAAATGCCCAGCGCAAGAAGCTTTCCCGATGATGTGTTTTGGGCAAGGCTGACTGCGGTTTTGTAAGCTGTTATAATTGTTGCGTCCACCTGGGATTCTTCGATCGTGTTTAATGAGTGATAGGGAAAGCTATAGGTGACCCTGATGATTACTAAGGCCGGCACCAGCGTGATGATGTCTGCTTCTTTCATTCCTTGTTTATGATAGGTAATTCGAGGTATCATTTTCGACTTACTCGCCAATTCTGCTGCAATCAGAAGCCCAGTATTCTGAGTTTGGGTACCTCCTGTATGTGGTGGCCGTCACTGAAAAGCTCCACAATTTCTTGACCTTTTTTTGTTACTGCTACGCGGGAGCAGTATACGGATGAATTCAGATTTTTCGGGTGCGCATTGCAGACCGCTCTGACGCGCAAAGGTAGACACTGCGTCAGCGACCTGCTGTAGTGTCCATTCTTTGTTGCCGAGTGAGCCTTTAGAAGTCCATAACGTAATATCGCCTGCGTATACGGTGTAGCCTAGGTATGGTATTTGATCTTGTCATCTACAGAGATCGAACATTGCTAAATTGAAAAGCAAAGGGATAGGATTTCCCCCTGTTGGGTTCCTCTGTTGGGCATCTCGAAATTTTCTGCCCGAATGCTTCCTAGGCCCACCGTTGCGGTTCTTCCAGTGAGGTAGTTGTGGATGTAGGTGAAGATGCGTTCACCGCGATTTATATCCTCCAGCCCCCGCAGAATGGCCTCGTTGGAGAAATTGTCATATGTGCCTCTCAGAACAAGCGCTAGTATTGGTTTTCGTTTCTGGGTGCTACGTTATTAAGCACTTCCTCTCTCAATAGCAAAAAGGCTTCCTGAGTGGACAGGCCTTCTCTGAAGCGTATCATGGGTCGGGGGAAAAGGGTTTGTTTTTCAATGTAAGTTTGCAGTCGGCGTTGGGTGACTCGTTCGAATAGTTTGCCTAGACAGGACGTCAAAGCTATAGGGCGCAGGCTATTCAACAATGGGGTTTTACCGGATTTGGGGATTAGGATGATGTGTGCATCTTTCCACTCTTTGGGAATTTCACCAGTTTCCCAGTAGTGAGAGTTGAAGATTACGGTCAGACGAGCAATAGTCGGACCATCTAGGTTTCTAAGTATACAACTGGTTATCTTGTCTCGGCCTGGGGCCGTGTTTCTGTGCTAGGATTGCGCTGCCTAAAAAATTCGGCCTCTGTGATTGGGGCATCTACATCCTCGTCTGGTTGGCCCCGATAGTCCCCAGAAGTAGTTGCGTGCTGGCGAAGACCAGGCGTCGTGCTAGCGAATCTGTATTTAAGTGCCTAAAGGTGCTCTTGATCCGACCCTTGAAAGGAGTCGATTATGTTCTTTACGCGATGTTCGTTTTCCGTTTCGGTTTTCCGTGGATTTAGAATACTTCGTAGCACCGACCAGGTTTTGGAGGTACTTAAGGTGTTTTGCAAGGTGTTGCAAAACTGAACCCAGTTATCCTGTTTTGGCGTATTTGGTAATTCGTTGGACTCCTGCGCTAGGGCTGAGAATCGTTGTTGTAACTTTTTGCTTAGTTTGTGGTGTTTTCAGCGCTTTGGTAATTTGCGCTTTTCATCCCATGAGATTAAAAGGTGGCTGTCTACCACTAGGTTTTCCATGAGCTTCTTTAATCTGTGCTGCCAATTTGGTTATGCCTGCGGGTACGTCTATTGAGGTCAGGAAGCATTGTTAATTACGGAATTTATCCCAATCAGTGATTAATACTTTGCCTAGTTCCTTGCGGAGTTTTGATGAGTTTAAGGCTGTACAGATAATGTCGGGGTCGCTCCCCAGATTTTCACCCTGATTTGTCCAGGTTGCATGTTGGGTATTGCTGGTTAGAGAGAGATCGGGAGCCGTGTATCTGCTAACACCGTTGCCAGTCCTTGTAGCAGTGTCAGGATGGTTTAGGATGGAGAGGTTTAGGTTTTCTATCGCGTACTGAACGAGTCTTCCTTTGGAAGAGTCAGTGGAATACTCCGACGGTGGTGGCGATTGCATTGAAGTCGCCCACCACCACAAATGTGTCCCTGGCACCCGCTACTTGTTTGGCCACCGTTAGAATTGCTGGTATGTCGAAGCCTTTGCTCTAAGGTGAACATTAGATATTGAGGATCCAGGATTTGTTTTTGGCTCCTTCGTTGGGTAGGATTCCCATTACGAGAAAATTAATATCGAGTTCTTGTATGCCTATAGGTGTTTGGATCACCGTGACCTGCTTGTGCACCGGCGTTTGCACTTTGCTGTCTTGGGGATACCCCACTGCGTAATGGTTGCGTAATTTAGAGCCATATTTACCCACCTCCTGTAGGCAAATCACGTCTGGGGGGGGGGGGGGGTATACAGATCTTTAAATGAAAGTGTGGAGAGCTGCCGCTTTGTGGCGAAACGAGCGGCAGTTCCATTGCCAGATTTCGATGTTTTGGCCGGTGGTTTTTGGGTGCTACGACGCTTTGTGGTAGCGATGATTCTTACGAGTGATTTAATGCCGCTCGCCGATCGGTGCCAGAGTTCTCCACTTCGTCGTCTTCTACGCCGCTTGATTTTGCCACTTTGTGTTTTATCGAAGTTATTGTTCTTTTATTGAGTTGTTGTATGGAGCACAGAGATTTCTCCGTATACGGCCTCTGAGTTTCTACAAATTTCCATATCATTTCAGTAAGTACAGCGCTGAAATAACATGGGACTAGCGAAACGCATATAGCATCGCTTGGACGTTTCCTTTCCTCTCAGTTCAATCTCATGATGACTCTTCCACCTTAGTGACCTAGCTTATATGCGGTTTGTCGGCAAATAGACTTTTAAATACGATTAGGGACTTGTCATGCTTGTCACATATCGCGTGCCAACTACATAACTACAATACGCATGCTATGCATTTTAAGGGCTAGATTCCCAGATCATGTCCGCAAATGGCAGCATATCCACGGGGTGAATGATGAGAGTGGGCGAAGCTCCTCATCCTCCCGCTTAAGGGGACGCTAGCACACGCGTTAGAAACGTGCAGTAGCGCTCTCTAGTGCGGAGCGTCTTAGCATTTACACATCTCCAGAACGTGCACCGCGTTTGCCGGCATCACGACTGCACCCCCGTATTCAACACGCTCCTCGACTATAAACGCTCCTCGATTAGCGCCCGACGTCGGGGTCCCTTCTTTGCGCGCACGCCGGCAGCCTTGTCCATCTTCCGCAGACCCTCTGAACGCGCGCGCGCCAAAACGGCGCGTTTATTGTATTATAGAGCACCCCCTGGCGTACGGCGCCGCCGAAGAACACGCGATCGTCGTCGCGCGATCGTCTCTCCTTCCGTACGTGTGACGTCATTCCTGTTTTCATAAAACTAACTCTTATTTTTTCATACTACAATAAATTGCAGCGAAGCTGTTAAGGGCTAGATTCCCCAGGATCATGTCCGCGTGTAGAAAAAAAAACTATCATCCTCAACATTGCTTTGGCTCCATGTGCGGGGCGGTTTCCCGCCAGTTGTGCCTTAGCACAGGCGTCAGAACGGATGATGGATGGCCCATTGTTATACCCCTCATCACGGCTGATGCCTGTTTCACAAGTGTGGCGATACTCGGCGCCGGCACGTCCCACCAATCGTTGTGCCCCTTTGTCTCGTGACTAGAGATCGTGCTAGCACTGTTATCAGCAGTTGCCCCTTCGACTCGCTATGAGACGGATGCTCATTTAACCACATCTTTCAGGAGCCTGACATCAGGATCCTGATGATGTCATGCAGTGTGTCGTGGCTATGAACGCTGTGGCTCATACGTTAGTATATGATGATGGGGCGGACTTGGCGCATCAAACGCACTACTTGGCCATCGCGCCGGGCGAAAACAAGGCGTTGGTGTTCTTGCTCTTTCACGAAGATGCCGAAGACGCTCAATATAGTCAATAATGGTAATATATAAATTCACTATAGCAATATTCACTATAGCACACCTACCATAGTCACAGCTTCGCTGGCTTCCATCTCCAGAGTAGTGAAAGGGCTATGAATTTTTTAACGATTTATGTGATGCTGTTAAAATGTAGCTCGTCTTTCTTTTATTCTGCGCATTTGAGGAACGTTTGGATTACTTCTGTTCTTTCTATCTTATCATTGTTTCTTTAGTGTTATTTCTGTCTTTATCTACAGTTGTGGGATTGCGGGCTCTCCAGTAGCCATACACTCCATACCGGCGTGATTAACAACGAACAAGTTTCAGTTTCGTATAGATATGGCACAGTCTTCACTGACAGCAATGTGCATTCAAAACAAGTCTACTAATTTCGTTTTTATACCTGGCCTCGGCCGGTCGTATGTTCCTCGGTTTGTGGCAGAGAATGCAAATAAGGAACATTGAAGATATGTGCCCTAAAGACACTAGTTATTTCAATCCTTATCAAGTTCCAAGCAACATGAGCTGCTTGCAGTTCTCGAAAGCGAAGGAATACAACGCATTAACTTATCTGCTTCTCATAGTAACATGTTCCACCGCTAGACTGAAAGGCCGGCTTGACAACAATGAATTATCGTGAGTGTGCCGGTTTGATTTTCCTGCACTTGGATCGACTAAAAAAAGATCTCATGCACACCGAGCCGCCATGCGTTTTTCGATTCTCTTCAGTAGCGGGCTTATCGTAAAAGGGGCGGCGCATCGCGGGAACATCGTACAGATCGCTGATTTGCATTAGCGTTGCTATAACAACGCGGTTGCTTTGAATTGACATGAATGCTCGTAGCATAAATAGCACAAATTATTAATGTTTTGACCTCTGTTTCAAACTACTCAGCTTCTTTTATTAAAAGGCAATATCGCATCCCTACCAAGTTATAAATTATTAACGTGTTCGACAAAGATCTCATGCCCCATTAATGGCTTACCTATTTTAACTTGATCGGAGTTTAAAGGCATATTTTGAAGACGCTTGTAGACCGCCATTCATAGCAAATGGTGTTTTACAGATAAAGATTGCACTTATGCTACACCTGGAAGAAGCTGGAAGTGTATATGTGTATGTTTGCCGTGTTCAGAGCAGCACATACTGTACCGGCATCGCCTATATAAAGCTTCTTTTCATTATTTAATTATTTCTTGTTCCATTAGCATGTTTCGGAGGTATACGCGTGAAATTCGGTATATATTTTACCAGCGACCTCGCTTTTCAAATATAACACTGCTCTGAATGGGAAACAGTTACAAGTGCATGAAATAAACTGCGCCGTTTCGCTCGACAAGCGAAGCATTGAAAGCGAGAGCAAGGATCAGCATCACGCAGAAGTTCCTCGGACAGCGCTCTAACAGTATGTGTAAGTGATATGTTGGCGCTCCGGAGCACGCCCAGAAACTGATACTGCGCAGTGGAGAAAAAGAGAGAGAATGAATGCATAGAAAGGCGGGGAGGTTAACCAGAGGTAGTTCCGGTTAGCTACCCTGCTCGGAGGAAAGGAGTAGGGGTATTAAAAGAGGGCAGTGGAAGGGAGAGAGAGAGAGAGACGAGCACAAACAAACCACGTACACTATAGAGCGGTATAGGGGCGGCGTTCATAAAGTCTATCGTGAAGGCCCGTAGTAGACTACAGGAACCTTAGTAACGCGAGCAAGGCCTTCAGCGCGGATGCTCTTTCGGAGCACTTGCCTAAAGCATTTAGTTCCTTAGAGTGGACGATTGTCCAATTGGTCCAGCACTCTGCACAGCTCTTGTCTCTCAGCACTATAGCCCGGGCAGACAAAGATAATGTGTGCGAGCGTCTCATCGCTGCTGCACATGTCGCACGTGGGGCTGTTGGTCATTCCAATAAGGAAGGCATATGAATTCGTAAATGCAACGCCTAGCCACAGACGACACACAGACTGTACAGCATGGTCTTTTCAGGTCATGGTAACCCAGGTGGTAGATGCATCGAACGCATCGAACGAACGCAAACAAACACATGGGGAAAGTGTTCGAGTCCCACAGGGGCAAAGTTCATTCACGGGACATCAATCGCAGCCCAGCCGCAGCGTCTGTTTGAGAAAATGGAATCAAGAAACATTGACCACCTACATGTGCAGATCGGGCGGCTTCGTCGGCGTGGCCATTCCCGCTGATGTTGCAATGTCCTGGAAGCCATTGAAAGATTATGTTGTGTCCCTTGTCATGGCTTCGATGATATATCTCTCCTATTTCTGAGGCCAGTTGTTCATTGGGTCCATGGCGCATTGGGCTTTGTATGCACTGAAGGGCTGCCTTGGAATCACTAAAAACTGTCCATTGTTGCGGTCGTTCCTGATAAATGAAATCAAGTGCAGCACGGAATGCCAGAATTTCTGCACCCGTCGAGGTCGTAACAAATCAAGTTTTTAACTTTATTTAGGTTTTGCCGGGATGATGACTGCAGCAGCAGAGCTGTTGAGTTTTACTGAACTATCTGTGTAGGCATGCTACCGGAATCTGTGGACGTCGTAAATATGTTCCAAAGTTGCTTGCTTCAAAGCTTGCAACGGCGCTCCAGGTTTCTTTTTGATGTCCGGAATTGTCAATTGTACTTGCGGCTGGTGCAGACTTCACAATGGGACTGATAATCGTGTAGCAGGCGTGACTTATGATGGCAAGTAGGACTGATGTCTTAGAATACTTTTGGCAAATGTTGCATTTGGCAAAGGTTGCATGTCGGCACGAAATGTTATGCGTATAAGACGTACCCGCTTTATCGTGTCTTCTCAAATCATTTCAAATGTCGCCGATGGCCGACCTCCTCGAGGCATCCTCGAGCGATCGCTTTCCCGATCACTTTATTACGTGGGATTTCGCGTCTTGGCATCGGACGCGTCGCAGGCCATTTGTTGCGCTGTGAAAAGTGAGATGCCCAGTCGTGCAAGATCTCGCAAAATTGATTGTATTCCCCAATGCAACTATATATTTTCAAGCTGTCAACACATAAATGGACCGACTACGCCAAGCGCACGCCAGCCACACCTGCCGCTGCCATGCTGGTAGCATGTTCACGGTTATCCCGCTGTTCGGGTGTTCGATTTTGCAAACTCCGGGCAGTTTCGGGTTGTCGTGGGATCCCAGCCCACCTGGCTTCCTATCAGGACCTGAACTAGCTGGCTACCGCCTGGCTGCCAGCAGGCTGCCAGAGGCCTGAAAATAGAAGAAGCCCTCTAATCGTGAGGCATGGAGGAAAGAAAATAAATAGGAGAGGCCCTGACGTCACATTTCTGAAGCCGGAAGTATAGCCATGTTGGTGTTCCATCTCTCTTTGTGCCTCCAATCAGTTCGCCGGAGGAGGTGGGCGCGAGCTTTGATCTTGCATTGTTACAAGCCGCCGGAAGTGTGTACTGATAGCATTTTAGTGAATCAGACGCGCTCCTTTTGAGCCCAGCTCTATACGTGTTTTAATTTCGTGATGTGTTGGCTGGCGTGGACAATCTGTCTCGTGCGGTACGTTGCAAACGATGTGAAGTGTGCCGCGACTGTCTCACTAATCTGGAGATTGCGAGACGCAGCACGTGGGTGACGTGTGGGTGCTATTCACAGCAGCTGCCGCAGACAGATCTTCCAGACGACGCGTGCTACTCTCACGCCATCTCGTAGCCATCGTCATCGCACTAAGCTTTTCTTCTCACGCTTTCGCCCTACCCTCCTCCTCCGCTTTCCTCCTCACGTCTTCCAAACCCATTGACGCTCTGCGTTCGCTCGTTTACACCGACGCCGATGCTCGCCTCAAGAACGGGCACCTAACAGCTGCGCTCTAAAGGAGGTCGCGCTGCAGTACCCGCCTCATATAGAACTTATTTTGACGGTGGCAATACATTGTGGCGTTATATTAGTGCTGTTTCAATGCTAAACGCCTTACCGTCATCATACTAAATAAACCACGCGAGCGCAAAAATAACCGCCAGAAACTGCCGCCGAGCGTTTACCTGGCATTCAACATGGGGCGCTCTGCCAAGCCAGCATGGCGGCTGCCCATAGATGGCGCCACTGCCTACGCAATATGGCGACGCCAATGAAAAAAAGGTCACTATATCTTGTTAAAGAAACGACCACGACTGCATCACGTCAATCATACCAATTATGTCATTACAAGATGCCACAAGAAGCATGTGATGTCACCGATGTCCTGACATGACATGCACATGCATGTCTTATCATTCATGCCATGATGCATATGTCGTACAATCTGTCATTTATGTCACAGCATGCATGTCATTCATGTCATGACATTTATGTCATTTCGTGTAATTCATCTCAGGGCATGCATGCATGTCATTAATATCCTGATATATATCGTGTTAAAGAAACGACCACGACGGCATCATGTTATTCTTGCCATCTGTGCCATGACAAGCATGTGATGTCATTGATGCCATGACATGTGATGTCATCCATGTCAACTGATGCATGCACGTCATTCATACGTGATTCTTACCTAGCTAGCTAGCTAGCTAGCTAGATAGATAGATAGATAGATAGATAGATAGATAGATAGATAGATAGATAGATAGATAGATAGACTCAAAACGCCTGAAGTTCGTAAAGGATTCTTCGCATGAAAACGTGTGTGCATGGGAAGCCGGTCACGTGGCAGAGGTAGAGAAGAAAGGAAATGACGGAGCGTAGAAGAGCACATACCCTATATATATATATATATATATATATATATATATATATATATATATATATATTGATAGGACCCGTTCAAGGTTAGATGCGCTTGGCGTTTTTATGAATGCCAGAAACAGGCAACGGCCAAGCGAAGCGAGTGCGAGCACCAACAAAACGAAATGTCTTCTTCGTCTTCTGCTGGCACCCGTATTTGTCACTACAATCACTCCCCGGCGAAAAAGGAGCCATCCTGGCGACCTATGGAACAGGCAGCTCTGGTGGGTCGTAGTGCGGCTTCAGTCGGTCGACATGAACCGTTTCGCGTCCGCGACGCCGTTGGTCCGTAGATGGCTGAACGGGCTCAATGACGTAGTTGACCGGGGACGGCTGTCGTAGAACCCGGTAAGGGCCGTCATACTTTGATCTGAATTTTGTGGAAAGGCCGGGAGTAGACGAGGGAACGCGGAGCCATACCAGCGTTCCAGGTGAATATGATGGAAAGGACAAGCCGGCGTCTCGACTTGTTTCTTGCTGGCCTGGTTTTGCGCCGTAATGGCACGTACACACTAGCGGCAAAACGCGCGCGGCGCGCCGCCGGCGGCAAGACGCGCGCTGCGAAACGGGTTTTTCTTGCCGCGGTAGGGATCGCTTCTGGACCGATTTTTTGCAGTTTGCCGCGTGCCGCGGATGAAGGAGGCCAATGAGAGCGGTCCGCTTCCGTGACGTGCGCGCGGGAAACTGGTGCCATGCGGACCCGCCCGACCGCTTGTTTCGTACTCACGTACGGTATTAGCCGGAAACTCGTTTCGCTCTATCATCTGCACGCTTCAGCTCCCGGATAATTCGAGAAGGGGAGAGGAGTCTAGTCTGTCACGTGATTACCGCAGCGGCGCGCCGCCGTTTGGTGTGGCCGCCCTGCCGCTGCTGCGTTTTGCCGCCGGCGGCGGGCCGCGCGCATTTTGCCGCTAGTGTGTACAGTCAACCACAAAAGTTTGCGGACCACGCGAGCGCGTGCCAGACTGCCTATCCGCGCCACCTAGCGGTACGCCACCCAGCGGCGACAGGGGCGCTCTCCCGGATATGAGCCCTCTTGGTACTCGCCTGCCTGTTAATTTTTTATTCCCGTGCATGACATTGTTAGTTCGTTGTGTTGACGCAGAGCGCTGTCTGCGATAAGACCGCCACATATCTGGCTTGATAGCAGTATCGGAGCAATCACTGCAACCTTTGTCGACTGGTGTGCCAGTGGGTAGATAAGTTTCACGAAGCGCTGCGACGATTTTTTAAGCGACGTTTACTGGCGCACTTTGGTTGGCAGCATCTTGGTCCAATGAGTGTTGCTGCTTCTGCGTCTTGAGAGAAAGGGTAGGGAGGTGTTTCACTGTCATCAAAAATAAAGAAAAAGCGGATGCATAGAAAATTTTCTTTCACACATAGGCGCATCTTCGCATCAGTCGCTGAAAACGTAGTAGACTTGCTTCAGGCCACGTGGTGATTGCCTATTTGGAAAGATGCCGCTGCGTGTTCCACTTGACGAAAGAAGGCACATTGTGCGTTTATTTATAGAGGGAATACCTCAGCGCGAAATCTGCCGCCGAACCAACAGGAGCCGGACTGCCGTGAATAGGATTATTCAAGCTTTCCGCGACGATGACAGATTCACAGATATGGAGCGCAGTGGGCGTCCAAGGGCCACGACTGAGGAAGAGGACCGCCTGATTACGGCCGCCATCGTGGCTGATCCTTTTCAAAGTGCAGAGGATATCCGAGAAGCGCTCTCGCTCACGGTATCGTCTGAGACTGTAAGAAGAAGGCTGAGTGAGCTTGGCCTGCAGTCTTTCGCAGCAGCACAGAAGCCCTGCCTCTCAGACAGCCAGCTACAAGAACGACTCATGTTCGCTACAGCAATGAAAGATTGGACAACAGAGAAATGGGGCGATGTCATCTTTAGCGACGAGTCAACTTTTTCCACGCGCTGGGACCAACGGAAGCGGGTTTGGCGTCCACTAAACTGCAGGTGTGTTTACAGTGTATTGGCAGTTAATTCACGAAGCTAATTCTGCATCACAACATGTTTCACGTCAAATGAGGAGCTTTTAGACATTACGAGATTTTTCTGTAGTGGTATTATGTTGAAAACATTAACGATTGTTTCATAGTACTACTTACTCTGAAGCTAATTAAAAGCTGCCAGTGGGTCTTTCAGTACGATCTAATGATGTTTGCACGTTTTCTATTGCAACTCTATAACAGCATTATAAAGTTCATACGCATGATGAGGAATCACAACATTTTTAGACGCGCCGCTGGAACCCAATTGTATGCTATTTCTTGCAGATATCTGCCTAATTACACACAGAGTGTTCTATCCAGTGGACGGTGTTCCGTGAGCGTGTGGGGAGCAATCAGCAAAGATGGCCTTGGTCCCCTTGTGCGTCTGGAAGGGCCCTTCACTGCGTCACGGTACTGCGACGTCATCACTAGACACCTCGTTCCGTATGCGCTGGATGGTCCCTTCAGCGACGGCTGCTATTTTTTTCAACACGACCGCAGCCCGATCCATAAAGCACGTATCGTCCAGTCATTGCTAGAAGAACATGCTGTTTGCCAGCTTGAGTGGCCTCCATGTGGCGCCGACTTGAATCCCATAGAAAATGTCTGGGGCATGTTGAAGAAACGGCTGTCCACACGAGCCAACCGCGGCCGCACGGCCGATACGCTGTGGCAAGCGATCGCACAAGAATGGGAAAGCCTGCGCGGTCGACCGGAGATTACTGAATCTTTGTACGAGTCAATGCCCACACGCATCAATAAGGTGCTAGAAAACGGCGGACATTTCACTTCCTACTAGATCATTGAGAGACCTATGTTTCATGACACTTCTGTAAATGTCTTGTGAATAAATTCATCCCCTTCAGACACGAATTATGATGCACTGTCTGCAAATGCGTCAAATGCGCATGGCATCATTTCAAGACGCTCACTATTACATTCCAAGAAAGAAGACGAAGCAATGTGCTGTTTTGTGCGAGTTTCAGTAAAAAAAATGAATTAGCGTATAACTCATTATCTAATTATTCTGAAATCCGTCAGCTTCAATGCTTGTATAAAAGGAATCAACTATTAGGCCCGAAACGCATGCACAGTTGCTTTTTCGGTTGTATTCGTGTCGACCGGAGAAAAAAAAATACTCTTGACGTTGGTCTTGGAACGCGGCACGTCGAACGATTGTCTAACATGGTAGTGTCTCCAGCAAAGTGATCATCTGCAGCAATACGCAGGACAATGAAGTTAACTGACCGCTAGTTGTCCCATCAGGAAGCGGACACGAATGTGCACACTGAGTTTTAGGTCATTTGAAGAAACACGTGGCGTGGGAGGCGCCTCCGAAGTTCGAGTCCCCAAACGAGGACGCAGTGTCGCAAAGGGTTATAAAAAGAGTCATCGCACCCGATTATTTCTTATTTTTCTAAATGTAACCACTATAGCAGCGCGGTGGTTCGGGCTTTGCGCAGCAAAACCTGGGCGCAGGCGATCAAATCCCGGCCGCTACTGTCACTTAGCGACGGGGGAGGAACGCAAAAATTCTGCCTACTGACTAAGCATCTGTGTCCCATGGCTGCCTCACCGCTCACTCACGCACTCACGAAAAAAATAAAAAACAGCGTGGCTACGCGAAAATAGAACTGATAACAGCCGAAGAATACGCTGTCTGATTACTTGTACTGATATTCTGCTCTCAAAATATAAGCAAGTAGCCCTGGCTAACAAAGAGCGCGTCACGTTGAAAGAAATAGGTAGAAAATATTTGCGCACAGTGCGAAAATAGACAGGCCATAGATTTAAGGAGGGATCCGTCTTCAACGTAGCGCTGCTGTCGATCGCTGGTGACGTAGCGGAAGTGTCGCGAAGAGGCTCTTGGCCACGCGCTCGCGTGGTCCGCAAACTTTTGTGGTTGACTGTACGTGCCATAAGAGAGCGTGCGATCTGACAACATTCTTCGGCATAGGTGGCAGCTTCGGATAGAGTCGTAGATTCTGAAGAG